>NC_059461.1:91500419-91535419 GCF_905237065.1 Salmo salar
GCACTTCATGGCTACAGACGTGAGTGCTACGGGTCGGTAGTCATTTAGGCAGTTTACTTTAGTATTTTTGGGCACAGGGACTACGGTTGTCTGCATGAAACATGTTGGTATTACAGACTCAATCAGGGACATGTTGAAAATGTCAGTGAAGACACTTGCCAGTTGGTCAGCGCATGCTGGGAGTACACGTCCTGGTAATTCGTCTGGCCCTGCGGCCTTGTGAATATTAACCCTTTTAAAGGCCTTACTCTCATCATCTGCGGAGAACTTGATCACACAGTCGTCCGGAACAGCTGATGCTCTCATGCCTCTTTCAGTGTTGCTTGCCTCGAACCGAGCATAGAAGTAATTTAGCTCATCTGGTAGGCTCGTGTCACTGGGCAGCTCTCGGCTGTGCTTCCCTTTGTAGTCTGTAATAGTTTGCAAGCCCTGCCACATCCGACGAGCGTCGGAGCCGGTGTAGTACGATTCGAACTTAGTCCTGTATTGATGCTTTGCCTGTTTGATGGTTCGTTGGAGGGCATAGTGGGATTTCTTATAAGCTTCCGGGTTAGAGTCCCACTCCTTGAGAGCGGCAGCTCTACCCTTTAGCTCAGTGCGAATGTTGCCTGTAATCCATGGCTTCTGGTTGGGGTATGTACGTACAGTCACTGTGGGGATGACGTCATCGATGCACTTATTGATGAAGCCGGTGACTGAGGTGGTGTACTCCTCAATGTCATAGGATGAATCCCGGAACATATTCCAGTCTGTGCTAGTAAAACAGTCCTGTAGCTTAGCATCTGCTTCATCTGACCACTTTCTTATTGACAAGGTCACTGGTTTAGTTTTTGCTTGTAAGCAGGAATCAGGAGGATAGAATGATGGTCAGATTTCTCAAATGGAGTGCAAGGTAGAGCTTTGTACGCGTCTCTGTGTGTGGATTAAGGTGGTCTAGAGTTTTTTTTCCCTCTGGTTGCACATTTAACATGCTGGTAGAAATGAGGAAAAACGGATTTAAGTTTCGAAGAATACAGATGAAAACTCTCTAGGTAGATAGTGTGGTCTACTACAGGTTATCATGAGATAATCTACCTCAGGCGAGCAAAACCTTGAGACTTCCTTAGATTTGCGTGCACCAGCTGTTGTTTACAAATATACATAGACCGTCACGCCTTCTCTGACCAGAGGCCGCTGTTCTATCCTGCCGATACAGTGTATAACCAGCCACGACTCTCTGAAACATAAGATATTACAGTTTTTAATGTCCCGTTGGTAGGATATACGTGCTTTCAGTTCGTCCACTTTATTATCCAGCGATTGTACGTCGGCCAATAGTACAGATGGCAAAGGCAGATTAGCCACTCGTCGCCGGATCCTCACAAGATACCGACGATCTCCTTCCGCGAAACCTCCGTCTCTTTCTCCTGCGAATGACGGGGATGGGGGCCTGTTTGGTTGTCTGGAGTAAATCCCTCTCGGCCGACTCATTAAAGAAAAATTATTCGTCCAATTCAAGGTAAGTAGTCGCTGTTCTGATGTCCAGACACTCTTTTCGGTCATTATGTACAAAATAAGTTACAAACAATGCGAAAAAAAACAAACAAAATAGCACAGTTAGTTATAGAGCCCATAAAACGGCAGCCTTCCCCTCCGGCGCCATTCTGACTTGCATACTATAGCCCGAGTCGCGCCAACCAGAGCAACTATAATTATGAAGGACATAAATCAAAGACATCATGCTGCTTTGTTGATGAGAGAGGAGAGGTGTATAGACATAGCTTCGTACAGAGCTGTACTATAATGTTGTAATATTATGGTCTGTAGAGATGGCTCAGTACAGAGCTGTACTATAATGTTGTAATATTATGGTCTGTAGAGATGGCTCAGTACAGAGCTGTACTACTGTAATATTATGGTCTGTAGAGATGGCTCAGTACAGAGCTGTACTATAATGTTGTAATATTATGGTCTGTAGAGATGGCTCAGTACAGAGCTGTACTACTGTAATATTATGGTCTGTAGAGATGGCTCAGTACAGAGCTGTACTATAATGTTGTAATATTATGGTCTGTAGAGATGGCTCAGTACAGAGCTGTACTGCTGTAATATTATGGTCTGTAGAGATGGCTCAGTACAGAGCTGTACTGCTGTAATATTATGGTCTGTAGAGATGGCTCAGTACAGAGCTGTACTGCTGTAATATTATGGTCTGTAGAGATGGCTCAGTACAGAGCTGTATTTCTCCTCTACTCTCAGTAGTAGTGACCTTCTCCTCTACCTGGTATTAGCTGGTGTAGTAGTGACCTTCTCCTCTACCTGGTATTAGCCGGTGTAGTAGTGACCTTCTCCTCTACCTGGTATTAGCCGGTGTAGTAGTGACCTTCTCCTCTACCTGGTATTAGCCGGTGTAGTAGTGACCTTCTCCTCTACCTGGTATTAGCCGGTGTAGTAGTGACCTTCTCCTCTACCTGGTATTAGCTGGTGTAGTAGTGACCTTCTCCTCTACCTGGTATTAGCTGGTGTAGTAGTGACCTTCTCCTCTACCTGGTATTAGCTGGTGTAGTAGTGACCTTCTCCTCGACCTGGTATTAGCTGGTGTAGTAGTGACCTTCTCCTCTACCTGGTATTAGCCGGTGTAGTAGTGACCTTCTCCTCGACCTGGTATTAGCCGGTGTAGTAGTGACCTTCTCCTCTACCTGGTATTAGCCGGTGTAGTAGTGACCTTCTCCTCGACCTGGTATTAGCCGGTGTAGTAGTGACCTTCTCCTCTACCTGGTATTAGCCGGTGTAGTAGTGACCTTCTCCTCTACCTGGTATTAGCCGGTGTAGTAGTGACCTTCTCCTCTACCTGGTATTAGCCGGTGTAGTAGTGACCTTCTCCTCGACCTGGTATTAGCCGGTGTAGTAGTGACCTTCTCCTCTACCTGGTATTAGCTGGTGTAGTAGTGACCTTCTCCTCGACCTGGTATTAGCCGGTGTAGTAGTGACCTTCTCCTCTACCTGGTATTAGCTGGTGTAGTAGTGACCTTCTCCTCTACCTGGTATTAGCCGGTGTAGTAGTGACCTTCTCCTCTACCTGGTATTAGCCGGTGTAGTAGTGACCTTCTCCTCTACCTGGTATTAGCTGGTGTAGTAGTGACCTTCTCCTCTACCTGGTATTAGCTGGTGTAGTAGTGACCTTCTCCTCTACCTGGTATTAGCCGGTGTAGTAGTGACCTTCTCCTCGACCTGGTATTAGCCGGTGTAGTAGTGACCTTCTCCTCTACCTGGTATTAGCCGGTGTAGTAGTGACCTTCTCCTCTACCTGGTATTAGCCGGTGTAGTAGTGACCTTCTCCTCTACCTGGTATTAGCCGGTGTAGTAGTGACCTTCTCCTCTACCTGGTATTAGCCGGTGTAGTAGTGACCTTCTCCTCTACCTGGTATTAGCCGGTGTAGTAGTGACCTTCTCCTCTACCTGGTATTAGCCGGTGTAGTAGTGACCTTCTCCTCTACCTGGTATTAGCCGGTGTAGTAGTGACCTTCTCCTCTACCTGGTATTAGCCGGTGTAGTAGTGACCTTCTCCTCTACCTGGTATTAGCCGGTGTAGTAGTGACCTTCTCCTCTACCTGGTATTAGCCGGTGTAGTAGTGACCTTCTCCTCTACCTGGTATTAGCCGGTGTAGTAGTGACCTTCTCCTCTACCTGGTATTAGCTGGTGTAGTAGTGACCTTCTCCTCTACCTGGTATTAGCTGGTGTAGTAGTGACCTTCTCCTCTACCTGGTATTAGCTGGTGTAGTAGTGACCTTCTCCTCTACCTGGTATTAGCCGGTGTAGTAGTGACCTTCTCCTCTACCTGGTATTAGCCGGTGTAGTAGTGACCTAATCCTCTACCTGGTATTAGCTGGTGTAGTACTGACCTTCTCCTCTACCTGGTATTAGCTGGTGTAGTAGTGACCTTCTCCTCTACCTGGTATTAGCCGGTGTAGTAGTGACCTTCTCCTCTACCTGGTATTAGCTGGTGTAGTAGTGACCTTCTCCTCTACCTGGTATTAGCCGGTGTAGTAGTGACCTTCTCCTCTACCTGGTATTAGCCGGTGTAGTAGTGACCTTCTCCTCTACCTGGTATTAGCCGGTGTAGTAGTGACCTTCTCCTCTACCTGGTATTAGCCGGTGTAGTAGTGACCTTCTCCTCTACCTGGTATTAGCTGGTGTAGTAGTGACCTTCTCCTCTACCTGGTATTAGCCGGTGTAGTAGTGACCTTCTCCTCTACCTGGTATTAGCCGGTGTAGTAGTGACCTTCTCCTCTACCTGGTATTAGCCGGTGTAGTAGTGACCTTCTCCTCTACCTGGTATTAGCCGGTGTAGTAGTGACCTTCTCCTCTACCTGGTATTAGCCGGTGTAGTAGTGACCTTCTCCTCTACCTGGTATTAGCCGGTGTAGTAGTGACCTTCTCCTCTACCTGGTATTAGCCGGTGTAGTAGTGACCTTCTCCTCTACCTGGTATTAGCCGGTGTAGTAGTGACCTTCTCCTCTACCTGGTATTAGCCGGTGTAGTAGTGACCTTCTCCTCTACCTGGTATTAGCTGGTGTAGTAGTGACCTTCTCCTCTACCTGGTATTAGCTGGTGTAGTAGTGACCTTCTCCTCTACCTGGTATTAGCCGGTGTAGTAGTGACCTTCTCCTCTACCTGGTATTAGCTGGTGTAGTAGTGACCTTCTCCTCTACCTGGTATTAGCCGGTGTAGTAGTGACCTTCTCCTCTACCTGGTATTAGCTGGTGTAGTAGTGACCTTCTCCTCTCCTTGTCTTTCGCCAGCTCCAGCAGGGTTTATAAAGCCAGGCAGCTGGAGGGAATTTAAGCCTGTATGCTGAGATGTTACAGGAAAGGGCACACAAAAGAGTCCCTAGTGGCACTCTATTCCCTATTTATATACTGTAGTGCACTACTACCCTGTGGCCCATCTGGTCAAAAGTAGTGCACTGTGTAGGGAATAGAGTGCCACTTTGGGAAGTAGCCTCAGTGAAAACCGCGTCATACATCTCAACATGGCATTTCAGTGGTAAGGGGATGTTACGTCAATCCCCCTGTCTGCTGCCTACAAGTGGTCTTTAAAGAGCAAACCGCATCACAATACAAGCTATGACAACGACGACGTGGTCGAAACGCTGCAGCTTTTTTAATAGAATAATACCATGAACTAAACACTGAGCTCACCGTGAAACTGTCCCTTTTTTGGAAGTGGTTATTTTTTTTCTTCTTCTTTTTGTGGAAAGCTCTGGACTCGTCACAACCATTCTCACCCTTCTCTCTCCATCTCTCTCTTCATCTCTCTGTCCCATATCTCTCCAGAACTCTATCCGGCACAACCTGTCCCTCCACAGTCGGTTCGTCCGCGTGCAGAACGAGGGGACAGGGAAGAGTTCCTGGTGGATGCTAAACCCTGAGGGAGGGAAGACTGGGAAGTCCCCTCGACGTAGAGCAGCCTCCATGGACAACAACAACAGCAAGTTCGCCAAGAGCAGAGGACGGGCTGCTAAGAAGAAGGTACAGAAATAAACTGTTGTTCAATGTCTTTATTATATTACCTACAGTATCTATAAAGTATCTATATCTATACAGTATCTATATCTATACAGTATCTATACAGTATCTATATCTATACAGTATCTATATCTATACAGTATCTATACAGTATCTATATCTATACAGTATCTATACAGTATCTATATCTATACAGTATCTATATCTATACAGTATCTATGCAGTATTTATATCTATACAGTATCTATACAGTATCTATACAGTATCTATAAAGTATCTATATCTATACTGTATCTATCTATACAGTATCTATATCTATACTGTATCTATACAGTATCTATATCTATACAGTATGTATATCTATACAGTATCTATACAGTATCTATACAGTATCTATACAGTAGCTATATCTATACAGTATCTATACAGTATCTATATCTATACAGTATCTATACAGTATCTATACAGTATCTATATCTATACAGTATCTATATCTATACCATATATATACAGTATCTTTATCTATACAGTATCTATACAGTATCTATATCTATACAGTATCTATATCTATACAGTATCTATACAGTATCTATATCTATACAGTATCTATACAGTATCTATATCTATACAGTATCTATACAGTATCTATATCTATACAGTATCTATACAGTATCTATATCTATACAGTATCTATGCAGTATCTATACAGTATCTATACAGTATCTATATCTATACAGTATCTATATCTATACAGTATCTATACAGTATCTATATCTATACATTATCTATACAGTATCTATACAGTATCTATATCTATACCATATATATACAGTATCTTTATCTATACAGTATCTATACAGTATCTTTATCTATACAGTATCTATACAGTATCTATACAGTATCTATATCTATACAGTATCTATACAGTATCTATATCTATACAGTATCTATACAGTATCTATATCTATACAGTATCTATACAGTATCTATATCTATACAGTATCTATACAGTATCTATATCTATACAGTATCTATACAGTATCTATATCTATACAGTATCTATGCAGTATCTATACAGTATCTATACAGTATCTATATCTATACAGTATCTATATCTATACAGTATCTATACAGTATCTATATCTATACATTATCTATACAGTATCTATACAGTATCTATATCTATACCATATATATACAGTATCTTTATCTATACAGTATCTATACAGTATCTTTATCTATACAGTATCTATACAGTATCTATACAGTATCTTTATCTATACAGTATCTATACAGTATCTATATCTATACAGTATCTATACAGTATCTATATCTATACAGTATCTATACAGTATCTATATCTATACAGTATCTATACAGTATCTATATCTATACAGTATCTATACAGTATCTATACAGTATCTATATCTATACAGTATCTATATCTATACAGTATCTATACAGTATCTACATCTATACAGTATCTATATCTATACAGTGTCTATCTATACAGTATCTATACAGTATCTATATCTATACAGTATCTATACAGTATCTATACAGTATCTATATCTATACAGTATCTATATCTATACCATATATATACAGTATCTTTATCTATACAGTATCTATACAGTATCTATATCTACACAGTATCTATATCTATACCATATATACATACAGTATCTGTATCTATACAGTATCTATATCTATACCATATATATACAGTATCTATACAGTATCTATAGGCAGACCATGAGTTTTTCCTGACCAGGCCAGGTCTCTTGAGAGGGCCTTAATGATTTGATACCTACAGTTGAAGTCGGAAGTTTATATACATTTAGGTTGGAGTCATTAAAACTCATTTTTCAACCACTCCACAAATTTCTTGTTAACAAACTATAGTTTTGGCAAGTCGGTTAGGACATCTACTTTGTGCATGACACAAGTAATTTTTAATCAATTGTTTACAGACAGGTTATTTCACTTATAATTCACTGTATCACAATTCCAGTGGGTCAGAAGTTTACATACACTAAGTTGACTGTGCCTTTAAACAGCTTGGAAAATCCCAGAAAATGATGTCATAGCTTTAGAAGCTTCTGATAGGCTAATTGATATAATTTGAGTCAATTGGAGGTTTACCTGTGGATGTATTTCAAGGCCTACCTTCAAACTCAGTGCCTCTTTGCTTGACATCATGGGGAAATCAAAAGAAATCAGCCAAGACCTCAGAAAAATAATTGTAGACCTCCACAAGTCTGGTTCATCCTTGGGAGCAATTTCCAAACGCCTGAAGGTACCACGTTCATCTGTACAAACAATAGTACACAAGTATAAACACCATGGGACCACGCAGCCGTCATACCGCTCAGGAAGGAGACGCATTCTGTCTCCTAGAGATGAACGTACTTTAGTGTGAAAAGTGCAAATCAATCCCAGAACAACAGCAAAGGACCTTGTGAAGATGCTGGAGGAAACAGGTACAAAAGTATCTATATCCACAGTAAAACGAGTCCTATATCGACATAACCTGAAAGGCCGCTCAGCAAGGAAGAAGCCACTGCTCCAAAACCGCCATAAAAAGCCAGACTACAGTTTCCAACTGCACATGGGGACAAAGATCGTACTTTTTGGAGAAATGTCCTCTGGTCTGATGAAACAAAAATAGAACTGTTTGGCCATAATGACCATCATTATGTTTGAAGGAAAAAGGGGGAGGCTTGCAAGCCGAAGAACCCCATCCCAACCGTGAAGAACGGGGGTGGCAGAATCATGTTGTGTGGGTGCTTTGCTGCAGGAGGGACTGTTGCACTTCACAAAATAGATGGCATCATGAGGTAGGAAAATTATGTGGATATATTGAAGCAACATCTCAAGACATCAATCAAGAAGTTAAGCTTGGTCGCAAATGGGTCTTCCGAATGGACATTGACCCCAAGCATACTTCCAAAGTTATGGCAAAATGGCCTAAGGACGACAAAGTCAAGGTATTGGAGTGGCCATCACAAAGCCCTGACCTCAATCCTATAGAAAATTTGTGGGCAGAACTGAAAAAGCAGAGGCCTACAAACCTGACTCAGTTACACCAGCTCTGTCAGGAGGAATGGGCCAAAATTCACCCAACTTATTGTGGGAAGCTTGTGGAAGGCTACCCGAAACGTTTGACCCAAGTTAAACAATTTAAAGGCAATGCTACCAAATACTAATTGAGTGTATGTAAACTTATGACCCACTGGGAATGTGATGAAAGAAATAGAAGCTGAAATAAATCATTCTCTCTACTATTATTCTGACATTTCACATTCTTAAAATAAAGTGGCGACCCAAACTGACCTAAAATATGGCATTTTTACTAGGATTAAATGTCAGGAATTGTGAAAAACTGAGTTTGTGGATATATCCTTCATATCTGTTATCCTCTCTCTCATCTCTCTCCTCTCCTCTTTCCCCTCTCTCTCCTCTCCTATCTCTCCCCTCACCTCAATTCTCTCCTGTCCTCACTCCTCGCTTTCTCCTCGCTCTCTCCTCCAGTTGTCTCTCCAGGGTGGTCCTGATGGGGGAGCAGACATCCTAGGGGGAGGCACCTACTCCAAGTGGCCCGGCAGCCCCAACTCCCACAGCAACGATGACTTTGATGCTTGGAGCGGTTTCCGGCCGCGCACCTCCTCCAACGCCAGCACGCTCAGCGGACGCCTCTCGCCCTTCATGCCCGAGGACGACCTCGGAGACGGGGACGTGCACATGGGCTACCCAGGATCCTCTGGGGCCAAGATGGCGAACACATTGCCCAGCCTGTCAGAAATGGCGAGTTCTCTAGGTCAGTAAACCAGATAGAAACTACATAGGGACATTTCCTCAAGAAAATGTGCTTGCTAGTGTTAGTGTAGTGTTAGTGTTAGTGTAGTGTTAGTGTTAGTGTTAGTGTTAGTGTAGTGTTAGTGTTAGTGTTAGTGTAGTGTTAGTGTAGTGTTTGTGTAGTGTTAGTGTAGTGTTAGTGTTGTGTAGTGTTAGTGTAGTGTTAGTGTAGTGTTAGTGTTAGTGTAGTGTTAGTGTTAGTGTTAGTGTTGAGTGTTAGTGTTAGTGTTAGTGTTAGTGCTAGTGTAGTGTAGTGTTAGTGTAATGTTAGTGTAGTGTTAGTGCTAGTGTGAGTGCTAGTGTTAGTGTAGTGTTAGTGCAGTGTTAGTATAGTGTAGTGTTAGTGTTAGTGTAGTGTTAGTGCTAGTGCTGTGCTATAGCTAGTGCTAGTGTGAGTGTAGTGTTAGTGCTAGTGCAGTGTAGTTTAGTGCTAGTGTTAGTGTTAGTGTAATGTTAGTGTAGTGTTAGTGTAGTGTAGTGTTAGTGTTAGTGCTAGTGTTAGTGTAGTGTTAGTGCTAGTGTTAGTGCTAGTGTTAGTGTAGTGTTAGTGTAGTGTTAGTGTTAGTGTTAGTGTTAGTGTTTAGTGTAGTGTTAGTGTTAGTTTAGTGTTAGTGTTAGTGTGAGTGTAGTGCTAGTGTAGTGCTAGTGTAGTGTTAGTGTGAGTGTAGTGCTAGTGTAGTGTAGTGATAGTGTAGTGATAGTGTAGTGTAGTGTTAGTGTAGTGTTAGTATAGTGTTAGTGTAGTGCTAGTGTTAGTGTAGGTGCTAGTGTTAGTGTAGTGTCAGTGCTAGTGCTGTGCTATAGTGAGTGTAGTGTTAGTGCTAGTGTAGTGTTAGTGTTAGTGTAGTGTAGTGTTACTGTAGTGTTAGTGTAGTGAAGTGCTAGTGTAGTGTTAGTGTAGGTGCTAGTGTTAGTGTAGTGTTAGTGCTAGTGCTGTGCTATAGCTAGTGTAGTGTTAGTGTAGGTGCTAGTGTTAGTGTAGTGTAGTGTTAGTGCTAGTGCTGTGCTATAGCTAGTGTAGTGTTAGTGTAGGTGCTAGTGTTAGTGTAGTGTTAGTGTTAGTGCTAGTGCTGTGCTATAGCTAGTGTAGTGTTAGTGCTAGTGCTAGTGCTAGGCTAGTGTTAGTGTTAGTGCTAGTGTAGTGCTAGTGTTAGTGCTAGTGTAGTGCTAGTGTTAGTGCTAGTGTTAGTGCTAGTGTTGGTGCTAGTGTTGGTGTTAGTGCTAGGCTAGTGTTAGTGTTAGTGCTAGTGCTGTGCTAGTGCTAGGCTAGTGCTGTGCTATAGCTAGTGTAGTGCTAGTGTAGTGCTAGTGTTAGTGCTAGTGTTAGTGCTAGTGCTTTGCTGTGCTAGTGCTAGGCTAGTGCTGTGCTATAGCTAATATAGTGCTAGGCTAGTGCTGTGCTGATGATCTTTATCTCTTTTTTCAATGTCTTTAAAGGTTATTGACCACATTCTTATCTTCCGGTTCCCTAGGCCACCATCACCACAGCTCAGAGAACGTTATGGAGAACCTTCTGGATAACCTGAACCTCCTCTCTCCCAAGAACACCCAGGTGGGAGGAGGAGGGGGTGTGGGTCAAGGGTCATCCCAGAACTCCCCTTCCCCCTTAATGCAGGCCAGCCCCGGGGTAGGGGTGGGCTACCCCTCCTACTCCTCTCCCTCCATGGTCCCCCAGCAACAACCCCAGCAGCAGCAGGACTACCGCAAGTGTCGGTACAGCCAGGCAAGGATGAATGCTCTCTCCCCCATGTCCCCCAACCCCATGCAAACCCTGGGGGACATCAAGTCCAGCTTCAGCCCCTCATCTCTGGGTCAATATAACTGTCCTGCTGGCCTCCTCAAGGAGCTCCTGACCTCAGACTCTGACCCCCACGGGGACATGATGCCCTCGGTCGACACGGTGGTCTCTCAGTCTAGTGCAGGACGAAGCAGCGTACTACCTTCATACAACACCTCTCAGCACGGAGGAGGAGGAGGAAGAGGGGGGAGTCTTCACCCCCACCCACACTCTCACCCTCACCCCCACAGCCTCCCTCATCCCCAAACCCACCCTCACCTCCACAACCAAAGCCCACCCACTTCTGTCTCGTCCATGAACGGCTGCAACCTGATGTCTCTGAGCAGTTTGAGCCACAGCGGGGGAGGGGGTAACGGAACCCGCCTGGGGGTTAAGAACCCCATGCAGGTGCCCTACGGTCTCTCTACCCATGTAGGACCAGGGGGGATGCCCGGTGGGTTCTGCCCCATCAACACTAACGGATATGGGCGTCCCGGCCTGGGTCTTCCCCCCGCCCCCCATCACCACCACCACCTGGAGAAACTGCCCAGCGATCTGGACGACATGTCCATCGAGAGGTTCGAGTGTGATATGGAATCCATCCTTCACGACACCCTGATGGACGGAGACTCGCTGGACTTCAACTTTGAACCCATGGTGACCTCACAGGGGTTCACGACCCATGGGGTCAAGACGACCACGCATGGCTGGGTGTCGGGGTAGAGGACGGATGGACGTGCACTCTCTTACGCACGTACACGATGGAAGGACACAAGGCACACGTGGACTGACGGACACACACACACACACACACACTCTCTCTCTAACACACACACCCACAGTGGTGTGTTTGAATAGAGGACGGACTCTCTCACACACAGAGGATCCTCTCTGACCATGTTTCCTTCCATCTGTCCTCTTCTACATGTTGCTTTTTATTACAGGGTCATAAACACTTAAAGCATCTCAGAATCACCATGGAAACTAACTGGCAGAGTATAAAAAAAAAACGCCCCCTTCACCCTATCCCTTCCGTCCTTCTAAACGGTGCCCTAGTCAGGGATATGCATCACCATCATCATTGTCATCGTTATCATCGCTGTCGTCCTCATCATCGTCATCACAGATATTATGGTCAAAAAGACTTCTCTCTGGTCGAAGCAGTCAGACAGTCAGACAGACAGTCAGTCAGTCAGACAGGACTGTGACTCACCAACCATCCTCTACCAATCAGAACCTTTTAGTTCATGTAAAGAAGCCAACTTCTGATCTGCTTTAGATGAAAACTCTTTCTCCCTCTGATGTAACTTCTGGTCTCAGCAGTCAGACAGACAGTCAGACAGACAGTCAGTCAGACAGACAGACAGTCACACAGTCAGACAGTCAGACAGACAGACAGACAGTCAGACAGACAGACAGTCACACAGTCAGACAGTCAGACAGACAGACAGACAGACAGTCAGACAGACAGACAGGACTGTTACTGTCTCTTTCTCCCTCTGATGTAACTTCTGGTCCCAACAGTCAGACAGACAGTCAGTCAGACAGTCAGACAGACAGTCAGTCAGACAGTCAGTCAGACAGACAGACAGACAGTCAGACAGACAGACAGACAGACAGACAGACAGACAGACAGTCAGACAGACAGGACTGTTACTGTCTCTTTCTCCCTCTGATGTAACTTCTGGTCCCAACAGTCAGACAGACAGACAGTCAGACAGTCACACAGTCAGACAGACAGACAGTCAGACAGACAGGACTGTTACTGTCTCTTTCTCCCTCTGATGTAACTTATCTGTGTAAATACAAAGAAAGTGCCAGACCGTCGTTGGAGCCAAACTGAAACGGCCTTTCTCTCTGTTGTTGCAGGGTAGTACAGCTGTGACCGTGTGCTTTCTCTGTTCTGTTCAGGTGCCAACTATATCTCAGTTACAGCAAAGTACTTTGCTATCAGTACCCACGTAATGACATCATCATGCAGAACCTTGTTCTGACTGAAGCCTTGGATGACATACCAGCGTTCACTGAACATGCCGTACACACACACACACACACACACACACACACTATAATTATGACTAGCTGAATAGACCAGCTGACTGTCCCATCAGGCTGAACATCAATGACCTGCGACACCAAATGGAACCCTATTCCATATTTAGTGTACTACTGGCACCCTATTCCCTATTTAGTGTACTACTTTAGACCCTATATAGTGTACTACTTCAGACCAGGGCCCATGAGGCTCTATATAGTGTACTACTTTAGACCAGGGCCCATGAGGCTCTATATAGTGTACTACTTTAGACCAGGGCCCATGAGGCTCTATATAGTGTACTACTTTAGACCAGGGCCCATACAGCTCTATATAGTGTACTACTTTAGACCAGGGCCCATGAGGCTCTATATAGTGTACTACTTTAGACCAGGGCCCATGAGGCTCTATATAGTGTACTACTTTAGACCAGGGCCCATGAGGCTCTATATAAGGGAATGGGGTTCCATTTGGGACGCAGGCCTTAACCTGACATCAGTGTGCCTTTGTGTCTAAGAATGCACAGCTAAATGATTTGGACTGCATGAGAAGGTAGAGGGAAGATAGAGATAAGGTAGAGGGAAGATAGAGGGAAGACAGGGAAGATAGAGATAAGGTAGAGGGAAGATAGAGATAAGACAGGGAAGATAGAGATAAGGTAGAGGGAAGATAGAGATACGATAAAGGGAAGATAGAGGGAAGATAAGAGGGAAGATAGATGTAATGTGATATTTGATGGTGAGAGAAAGGGGGTTGGTTGAAAGTTATGAACTGTACATCCAGCTTGCACAAACCTGGTTGCAATGACATTACAAACCTGATTTCTGGTTGGAATGATGTCATTTCAACCATCTTTGACCTCAGGCAGTGTGTGCTGTTGGGTGCTTAGGACTCTCTAGCTAGGGATTCCTGGACTTTGTTACATCCAAACACCTTTTCTTGTAGCCCTGATATGGCTGTAGCCTGCATTGTTATGGCATAGAGTATACGTCTAATGCCTTGAGATACCATAATAATACCAGGTTATACTGGAGTTTATACAGCCGTATCAGGACTAGTGTTCTTGTTGCCTGGTTCATTGTACAGTATGTTCTGTCATTAGATGTGGACTATGTCATCGTGTAGTCGTGTATCATGTCATTATGTGGACTATGTCATCGTGTAGTCGTGTATCATGTCATTAGATGTGGACTATGTCATCGTGTAGTCGTGTATCATGTCATTAGATGTGGACTATGTCATCGTGTAGTCATGTATCATGTCATTAGATGTGGACTATGTCATCGTGTAGTCATGTATCATGTCATTAGATGTGGACTATGTCATTGTATAGTCGTGTATCATGTGACGTCCTGTACAGTACAGAGTTGAATTGTAAATCAGGAGAAATAACGTGTTGTGAATCGGAAAAAGAAAACTGGACGTGATATAGGATGTGTCTGAATTTGCACACTATTCCCTATATAGTGCACTACTTTTGACCGCCTCCCCCTGTAAAGTAGTGCACTATATAAGGAAAAGGGTTCCATTTAGGATGTTGTCATAGTTCCACTTCAAACACAAAGTGGGATGGAAATCGGTCACCTCTTCTCTCTCATGAGGGTGCTTCTCATTCAAACTGTCCACAGACAATGTTCTGTCGTTTGTTTTCATTATATTTCTTAATGTAAATAAATGAAATATATATAAATACAGTATATACACAGTACCAGTCAAAAGTTTGAACACACCTACTTTTTCTTTATTTTGACTATTTTCTACATTGTAGAATAATAGTGAAGACAACAAAACTTTGAAATAACAACATATGGAATCATGTAGTAACCAAAAAAGTGTTAAACAAATAAAAATATATTTTAGATTCTTCAAAGTAGCCACCCTTTGCCTTGATCACAGCTTTGCACACTCTTGGCATTCTCTCAACCAGCTTCATGAGGTAATCACCTGGAATGCATTTCAATTAACAGGTGTGACACGTTAAAAGTTAATTTGTGGAATTTCTTTCCTTCTTAAGGCATTTGAGCCAATCAGTTGTGTTGTGACAAGGTAGGGTTGGTATACAGAAGATAACCCTCTTTGGTAAAAGACCAAGTCCATATTATATCAAGAACAGCTCAAATAAGCAAAGAGAAACGACAGTCCATCATTACTTTAAGACATGAAGGTCAGCCAATCCGGAATTTTTTTTCAAGTGCAGTCGCAAAAACCATCAAGCGCTATGATGAAACTGGCTCTCATGAGGACTGTCACAGGAAAGGAAGACCCAGAGTTACCTCTGCTGCAGAGGATAAATTCATTAGAGTTACCAACCTCAGAAATTGCAGCCCAAATAAATGCTTCACAGAGTTCAAGTAACAGACACATCTCAACATCAACTGTTCAGAGGAGACTGCATGATTCAGGTCTTCATGGTCGAATTGCTGCAAAGAAAACACTACTAAAGGACACCAATAAGAAGAAGACACTTGCTTGGGCCAAGAAACACGAGCAATGGACATTAGACCGGTGGAAATCTGAGTCCAAATTTGAGATTTTTTGTTCCCAACCGCCATGTCTTTGTGAGAGGCAGAGTAGGTGAACGGATGATCTCCGCATGTGTGGTTCCCACCGTGAAGCATGGAGGAGGAAGTGTGAGGGTGCTTTGCTGGTGACACTGTCAGTGATTTAATTAGAATCCAAAGCACACTTAACCAGCATGGCTACCAAATCAAATCAAATGATATTGGTCACATACACATGGTTAGCAGATGTTAATGGGAGTGTAGCGAAATGCTTGTGCTTCTAGTTCTGACAGTGCAGTAATATCTAACAAGTAATCTAACAATACCCCAACAACTACCTAATGCACACAAATCTAAAGTGATGGAATAAGAATATGTAAATAAAAAATATATGGATAAGCACAGCATTCTGCAGCGATACGCCATCCCATCTGGTTTGCGCCTAGTGGGACTATAATTTGTTTTTCAACAGGACAATGACCCAACACACCTCCAGGCTGTGTAAGGGCTATTTAACCAAGAAGGAGAGTGATGGAGTGCTGCATCAGATGACCTGGCCTCCACAGTCACCCGACCTCAACCCAATTGAGATGGTTTGGGATGAGTTGGACCGCAGAGTGAAGGAAAAGCAGCCAACAAGTGCTCACCATATGTGGGAACTCCTTCAAGACTGTTGGAAAAGCATTCCAGGTGAAGCTGGTTGAGAGAATGCCAAAAGTGTGCAAAGCTGTCATCAAATCAAAGGGTGGCTACTTCGAATCATCTCAAATATAAAATATATTTTGATTTGTTTAACACTTTTTTGGTTACTACATGATTCCATATGTGTTATTTCATAGTTTTGATGTCTTCACTATTATTCTACAATGTAGAAAATAGTCAAAATAAAGAAAAACCCTGGAATGAGTCGGTGTGTCCAAACTTTTGACTGGTACTGTATATGCACAAACAAACAAACAAACAAAAACACACACACACACACACACACACACACACACACACACACACACACACACACACACACACACACACACACACACACACACACACACACACACACACACACACACACACACACACATACATACATCTGAGTTTGTTGTTTCTGTGTTCTTTGGTTTGTTCACTCAGTCAGAAGCCTCAGTTACTACCACAAGGCCTGGGCCTGGAGTAACTACCACAAGGCCTGGGCCTGGAGTAACTACCACAAGGCCTGGGCCTGGAGTAACTACCACAAGGCCTGGGCCTGGAGTTACTACCACAAGGCCTGGGCCTGGAGTAACTACCACAAGGCCTGGGCCTGGAGTAACTACCATAAGGCCTGGGCCTGGAGTTACTACCATAAGGCCTGGGCCTGGAGTTACTACCACAAGGCCTGGGCCTGGAGTAACTACCACAAGGCCTGGGCCTGGAGTAACTACCATAAGGCCTGGGCCTGGAGTAACTACCACAAGGCCTGGGCCTGGAGTTACTACCACAAGGCCTGGGCCTGGAGTTACTACCATAAGGCGTGGGCCTGGAGTTACTACCATAAGGCCTGGGCCTGGAGTTACTACCATAAGGCCTGGGCCTGGAGTTACTACCATAAGGCCTGGGCCTGGAGTTACTACCATAAGGCCTGGGCCTGGAGTTACTACCACAAGGCCTGGGCCTGGAGTTACTACCATAAGGCCTGGGCCTGGAGTTACTACCACAAGGCCTGGGCCTGGAGTTACTACCACAAGGCCTGGGCCTGGAGTTACTACCATAAGGCCTGGGCCTGGAGTTACTACCACAAGGCCTGGGCCTGGAGTTACTACCATAAGGCCTGGGCCTGGAGTTACTACCACAAGGCCTGGGCCTGGAGTTACTACCACAAGGCCTGGGCCTGGAGTTACTACCATAAGGCCTGGGCCTGGATTCAATGAGAGCTGATCAGTGTGATCACCATCTCAGTTCCTTCTCTTGCTCATCCAGACCTGGTCAATATCTGAGCTTTGTACAAACGACAACACAGATTATGTCATGTGTTGCTTTTCAACGTGTCAATACAAAACCGAGGATTATCTTTCAAAGCATATCAGTGACTACAAATGTGATTTTTTTTTTCTTCTCCATTGTATCGGTTAAGGATATCTGCAACATGTGACTCTGTTTTATTAGCTCGGTTAGAAGTTTGACACTTGAAGACAGCTGATTGGTTATTGGTTGAGAGTAAAGAGCATTGGTCATGTGGTAGTGAAGTCGAGTAGGTATTTGTTGGAAACTGATATTCAAGCTATTAAATATTAATGTTTATTGTCATGATTTACCATAGAACCACACAGAGAGTTAGGGATGCCAGAGAGACGCAAGAGAGATGTAGAGAATGGGACTGACATCTGTGTTTCCCCAAACGGCAGCCTATTCCCTATGTAGTGCACTACGTTTGACCAGAGCCCTAGAAGTAGTGAACTATATAGGGAATAGAGTGCCATTTGAGAAGTAAACATACAGAGGGGCGTTACAGAAGCTGCTGGAAGGCATTAGTGCCAGACGTTGTTGCCAATACGGTGCCTATAGATTGCATATACATTGCATATAAGTTGCCTATATGTTGCATATACATTGCCTATAAGTTGACTATACATTGAATATACGTTTCCTATACGTTTCCTATGCGCTAACTCTACGTTTCCTATACGTTGACTATATGTTGCCTATACGTTGACTATGAGTTGCCTATACGTTAACTATATGTTGCCTATATGTTGACTATGAGTTGCCTATACGTTAACTATATGTTGCCTATACGTTGACTATATGTTGCCTATACGTTGCCTATACGTTGCCCACCCAAACATGCCATATACTACAGCCAAGTTCTGCCTTTTGAAATTGAGATAATATATGTATCAGTTATTTCAAGTGACGTGTACAGAGTTATATGGATATATTGTTGATTATATTATGTATGTTTGTGCCGCTCACTCATTTCAGGATTTGAGATAGATAGAAATCATAGATATCAAAAGATTTGTCAATGTCAAAGAATTCGATCAAAAACATATCACAGTTGTGATCTTTACTAAGAACTGTAAATTATTTTAATTTTAATGAAAACATTTACTGATGATCCAACCTAATGAGCCAACCCAATGATTCAACCTAATGATCCAACCTAATGATCCAACCCAATGATTCAACCTAATGATCCAACCCAATGATTCAACCTAATGATTCAACTTAATGATTCAACTTAATGATTCAACTTAATGATTCAACCTAATGATCCAACCCAATGATTCAACCTAATGATCCAACCTAATGAGCCAACCCAATGATTCAACCTAATGATCCAACCCAATGATTCAACCTAATGATTCAACTTAATGATTCAACTTAATGATTCAACCTAATGATTCAACTTAATGATTCAACCTAATGATCCAACCCAATGATTCAACCTAATGATTCAACCTAATGATTCAACCTAATGATTCAACCTAATGATCCAACCCAATGATTCAACCTAATGATTCAACCTAATGATTCAACCTAATGATCCAATCTATGCATTTTATCCCTTGATTTTGATTTGTTTTGCTATTCTATTATTTTTGTCACTTTATTTGGCCCGAAGACAGACATGTTTTATTGTATCATAGAGCTGTGAAATATTATGGTATATTATGTTGTTGTCAGAATGATTGTATGTTTTAATCAGTTATATGAGAAAAAAATGAAGTATATTTAGAAAATAGATGATATTGCCAAGCTTTTTGTAAACTGACACTGTTATTCTTGTATTTAGCTACGGTTTGTAGGAAAGCTTAAAATATTAAGTGGAAATATATGATATATCTATAAACCTCTTGTGAGAAGCTAAGAAAGCTCAAAATAAGAAACTTTCTGGGACAATCCCTACTTAGATGGTGGATTTTGGACCAATTTATATAATTTAAAGAATAGAAAGCTATTTACTTTTACATTTTATAATTAACAAGTGCTCCTCGTGAACAGAGGAAGAAAGAAAAAATATTACATATTTAAAAAAATGAACTGTTACATTTCTTAACTCATGTACAGGAATAAATTGGATGTGTGCTGTG
This sequence comes from Salmo salar, assembly GCF_905237065.1. Classification (NCBI taxonomy): domain Eukaryota; kingdom Metazoa; phylum Chordata; class Actinopteri; order Salmoniformes; family Salmonidae; genus Salmo; species Salmo salar. The sequence goes on from NC_059461.1 coordinate 91,520,169, forward strand.
TAATTTGCAATCAAAAAGAATATATAACTTGTGCAACTTTAATGTATTAAAACAAATAAATGTACATCTTTGTCAAAGAAGTGTCTTCTTTAAAGGTCAGTCTCCTTATTGACTTATAACACCTTATAACAGCTCTATGCTGACTTATAACACCTTATAACAGCTCTATATTGACGTATACCACCTTATAACAGCTCTATATTGACTTATACCACCTTATAACATCAAATATATTGAATTAGACCACCTTATAACAGCTCTATATTGACTTATAACACCTTATAACAGCTCTATATTGACTTATACCACCTTATAACAGCTCTATATTGACTTATACCACCTTATAACAGCTCTATATTGACGTATACCACCTTATAAGAGCTATATTTTGACTTATAACACCTTATAACGGCTAGCTATATATTGACTTACAGTGTAACAGTTTATATATGTCAGGGATAAACATTGGAAATAATGAAAGACGCAGCTTTGTGTTGTTGATTTTTCCAAGGTAAAGTACAGAACGGAAGCGTTTATCCCACTTATACCACAGTTGCCAAAGCAAACGACTATTGCACACATTCCTGGAGCTGCAAATTGAGCAGCAGCTGCTGAAAAAATTAGCTCCTACAAATATTGAAATTTACATGTTTTTTTTGAGTTTTTAGAGTGAAGTACATTGGAAAAAAGCAAAAGAAAACTGCAAGACCGAATTGGAGACAAAACAAGCAACAAACAAAGAAGATAGGCTTTTGAAAAAGTAACTATTGTACAGTTATCTTAGCTAGCTGAATTGTTTACCAGTTGCTAAGCAGTTGCTAGGGACTCTCCTGGAAGAAGCTAGCTAGTTAACAAAGAATAACAAAGAATATCTAGTTAACAGAAGAAAACAAAGATAAAATAAGGACAGGAGAAAAAAGGACATCAAAGTGATAGACAATCCGGACACTTTCTTTCTAAAATTATCTGCCGAAATTGTTGCAACCCCTATTACTAGCCTGTTCAACCTCTCTTTCGTGTCGTCTGAGATTCCCAAAGATTGGAAAGCAGCTGCGGTCATCCCCCTCTTCAAAGGGGGGGACACTCTTGACCCAAACTGCTACCAACCTATATCTATCCTACCTTGCCTTTCTAAGGTCTTCGAAAGCCAAGTTAACAAACAGATCACCGACCATTTCGAATCCCACCGTACCTTCTCCGCTATGCTATCTGGTTTCAGAGCTGGTCATGGGTGCACCTCAGCCACGCTCAAGGTCCTAAACGATATCTTAACCGCCATCGATAAGAAACAGTACTGTGCAGCTGTATTCATTGACCTGGCTAAGGCTTTCGACTCTGTCAAGCACCACATCCTTATCGGCAGACTCAATAGCCTTGATTTCTCAAATGATTGCCTCGACTGGTTCACCAACTACTTCTCCGACAGAGTTCAGTGTGTCAAATCTGAGGGCCTGTTGTCCGGGCCTCTGGCAGTCTCTATGGGGGTGCCACAGGGTTCAATTAATGGGCTGACTCTCTTCTCTGTATATATATATGATGTTGCTCTTGCTGCTGGTGAGTCTCTGATCCACCTCTACGCAGACGACACCATTCTGTATACTTCTGGCCCTTCTTTGGACACTGTGTTAACAACCCTCCAGACGAGCTTCAATGCCATACAACTCTCCTTCCGTGGCCTCCAACTGCTCTTAAATACAAGTAAAACTAAATGCATGCTCTTCAACTGATCGCTGCCTGCACCTGCCCGCCCGTCCAGCATCACTACTCTGGATGGTTCTGACTTAGAATATGTGGACATCTACAAATACCTAGGTGTCTGGTTAGACTAAACTCTCCTTCCAGACTCACATAAAACATCTCCAATCCAAAGTTAAATCTAGAATTAGCTTCCTATTTCGCAACAAAGCATCCTTCACTCATGCTTCCAAACATACCCTCGACTTTGGCGATGTCATTTACAAAATAGCCTCCAACACTCTACTCAACAAGCCTGATGCAGTCTATCACAGTGCCATCCGTTTTGTCACCAAAGCCCCATATACTACCCACCACTGCGACCTGTATGCTCTCGTTGGCTGGCCCTCACTTCATACTCGTCGCCAAACCCACTGGCTCCAGGTCATCTACAAGACCCTGCTAGGTAAAGTCCCGCCTTATCTCTGCTCGCTGGTCACCATAGCTGCACCCACCCGTAGCACACGTTCTTGCAGGTATATCTCACTTGTCACCCCCAAAGCCAATTCCTCCTTTGGCCGCCTCTCCTTCCAGTTCTCTGCTGCCAATGACTGGAACGAACTACAAAAATCTCTAAAACTGGAAACACTTATCTCCCTCACTAGCTTTAAGCACCAATTGTCAGAGCAGCTCACAGATCACTGCACCTGTACATAGCCTTTCTATAAAAAGCCCAAACCACTACCTCGTCCCCTACTGTATTTATTTATTTATTTTGCTCCTTTGCACCCCAGTATTTGTACTTTGCACACTCATCTACTGTCAAACCTACCATTCCAGTGTTTTAATTGCTATATTGTATTTACTTCGCCACCATGGCCTATTTATTGCCTTTACCTCCCTTATCTCACCTCATTTGCTCACATTGAATATAGACTCATTTTTCTACTGTATTATTTACTGTATGTTTGTTTTACTCCATGTGTAACTCTGTGTTGTTGTATGTGTCGAACTGCTGTGCTTTATCTTGACCAGGTCGCAGTTGTAAATGAGAACTTGTTCTCAACTTGCCTACCTGGTTAAATAAAGGTGAAATAAATAAATACATTTTAAAAACATGTAGAGGCAGAAATACACTGCTCAAAAAAATAAAGGGAACACTAAAATAACACATCCTAGATCTGAATGAATGAAATAATATTATTAAATACTTTTTTCTTTACATAGTTGAATGTGCTGACAACAAAATCACACAAAAATAATCAATGGAAATCCAATTTATCAACCCATGGAGGTCTGGATTTGGAGTCACACTCAAAATTAAAGTGGAAAACCACACTACAGGCTGATCCAACTTTGATGTAATGTCCTTAAAATATGTAAAAATGAGGCTCAGCAGTGTGTGTGGCCTCCACGTGCCTGTATGACCTCCCTACAACGCCTGGGCATGCTCCTGATGAGGTGGCGGATGGTGTCCTGAGGGATCTCCTCCCAGACCTGGACTAAAGTATCCGCCAACTCCTGGACAGTCTGTGGTGCAACGTGGCGTTGGTGGATGGAGCGAGACATGATGTCCCAGATGTGCTCAATTGGATTCAGGTCTGGGGAACGGGCGGGCCAGTCCATAGCATCAATGCCTTCCTCTTGCAGGAATTGCTGACACACTCCAGCCACATGAGGTCTAGCATTGTCTTGCATTAGGAGGAACCCAGGGCCAACCGCACCAGCATATGGTCTCACAAGGGGTCTGAGGATCTCATCTCGGTACCTAATGGCAGTCAGGCTACCTCTGGCGAGCACATGGAGGGCTGTGCGGCCCCCCAAAGAAATGCCACCCCACACCATGACTGACCCACCGCCAAACCGGTCATGCTGGAGGATGTTGCAGGCAGCAGAACGTTCTCCACGGCGTCTCCAGACTCTGTCACATCTGTCACGTGCTCAGTGTGAACCTGCTTTCATCTGTGAAGAGCACAGGGCGCCAGTGGCGAATTTGCCAATCTTGGTGTTCTCTGGCAAATGCCAAACGTCCTGCATGGTGTTGGGCTGTAAGCACAACCCCCACCTGTGGACGTCGGGCCCTCATACCACCCTCAGTGGTCTGTTTCTGACCGTTTGAGCAGACACATGCACATTTGTGGCCTGCTGGAGGTCATTTTGCAGGGCTCTGGCAGTTATCCTTGCACAAAGGCGGAGGTAGCGGTCCTGCTGCTGGGTTGTTGCCCTCCTACGGCCTCCTCCACGTCTCCTGATGTACTGGCCTGTCTCCTGGTAGCGCCTCCATGCTCTGGACACTACGCTGACAGACACAGCAAACCTTCTTGCCACAGCTCGCATTGATGTGCCATCCTGGATGAGCTGCACTACCTGAGCCACTTGTGTGGGTTGTAGACTCCGTCTCATGCTACCACTAGAGTGAAAGCACCGCCAGCATTCAAAAGTGACCAAAACATCAGCCAGGAAGCATAGGAACTGAGAAGTGGTCTGTGGTCCCCACCTGCAGAACCACTCCTTTATTGGGGGTGTCTTGCTAATTGCCTATAATTTCCACCTGTTGTCTATTCCATTTGCACAACAGCATGTGGAATGTATTGTCAATCAGTGTTGCTTCCTAAGTGGACAGTTTGATTTCACAGAAGTGTGATTGACTTGGAGTTACATTGTGTTGTTTAAGTGTTCCCTTTATTTTTTTGAGCAGTGTATAACATGTTCATTGCTGTTTTCATCTTATTACCGAATTCATACTTTCTCATATTTTGGTTGCTAGAGACGCAACCAAGTCCTTGTTCGATTAGTTCGATATTTATGGACGTGATCCAGTTGTTTGTTTTATATGCTCCATAGCAACGTTCTTATCCCTTCATGACAACGTTCTTATCCCTTCATGGCAACGTTCTTATCCCTTCATGACAACGTTCTTATCTATTCATAACAACGTTCTTATCCCTTCATGGCAACGTTCTTATCCCTTCATAACAACGTTCTTATCCCTTGCTTGCTAGCTAGCCAACTCGTTACGGCTAACAACTCACGACCTCTGCAGCCAGAATAACAGCAAAGTAGCTGTGTTTGCGATTGTTTAAGCTGTTTTCTAGTGACATTCATTTGGATACATCCATAACTATGAGCTGATGAGGCCTGATTTTCCCTGACATAGCTCGAAATTTCACCTTCTCGTCAACACACTCATCGACACAGTTCATTACGAAGGAGATCGCATTGCGTATCCAAACACTGGGCTAGAAGCTAGCTAAATAGTTTGTTGCTAGGAAACCTGCCAATATGACAACCAAATGATCAGTTGCTGAAAACAGCTGGTCAAACTAGAAATGTAATGTGGAAGGATTTGACAGCATAGTGCCACTGCAACTGGAGGAGGGACCGGAGAAATTAATGTTCATCAGAATGACGCTCCCAACAACAAAAAATTCTCTGCCAAAAAAAAAATCAATTGGTAGCAAGCTAGCTATGTTTTTCTTCCTTGGACCTGCGTTTACAATGTATCAAATTTCAGTTTGTGTGGTTGTTGGTTTAGCTTTCTGTAATTTTGTACGGTCTGCATGTGTAAGTGCATATCGCGTCATGATTGCAAGGTGTCCTGATATCTTTTCCAACTGCCCATTTATCTGATTTAAATATCCCTTCTAGAATTCCCTTCTAGCCAATCAGAAACGAGTATTCAACAACGCTGTGGTATAATTAAGCAATTAGGCCCGAGGGGGTGTGGTGTATGGCCAACGCGGTGTGCCTGGACAGAGCCATGGTATATTGGCCAATTACCACAAACCACGAGGTGCCTTATTGCTATTATTAACGGGTTACCAATGTAATTAGAACAGTAAAAATGTATGTTTAGTCATACCACGGCTTTCAGCCAATCAGCATTCAGGGCTCGAACCACCTGGTTTATAATGGCTTATAACACCTTATAACAGCTATATATTGACTTATAACACCTTATAATAGCTATACATTGACTTATAACACCTTCTGACTACTTCTGGAGGTGGTCAGGAAGATATGATCACAAATCAGATCACAATGTCCCTTTTAATCGTCTACCTGTCAAAAGATGTGGGCACAATTAGAAGGTGGACAAGATCAGGAAAAAAGACACATGTTAGAAGCAGGTATAAACGGGGCTTCTGTGTAAGACCAGGGTTGGGAAACGTTAATGTGGATGAAAGCCACAAATAAACGGAACTCATCATGAGGGGCCGTATACACATGCAGTCAGAGCATAAGCAAATTTTTTCTGTAAAGTAGACTGACTAACATATACAGTACAAGTCAAAAGTTTGGACACACCTACTCATTCAAGGGTTTTTCTTTATTTGTACTATTTTCGAAATAGTACAATAACAGTGAAAACATCAGAACTATGAAATAACACTCACGTAGTGACCAAAAAAGTGTTAAACAAATCAAAATATATTTTAGATTTTAGATTCTTCACCCTTTGTTTCATGACGTTGTCACCTGGACTGCATTTAAATTAACGGGTGTGCCTTGTTAATAGTTAATTTGTGGATTTCTTTCCTTCTTACTGCGGTTGAGTCAATCAGTTGTGTTGTGACAAGGTAGGGGTGGTATACAGAAAATTGACCTGTTTGGTAAAAGACCAAGTCCATATTATGGCAAGAGCAGCTCAAATAAGAAAAACTTGTCTCTCTGCTACCGCACAGCAAAAGGTCCAAGAGGCTTCTATCCCCATAAGGCTCCTGAACAGCTCGACTAACCTGTAGTCTCCTGGTCAGAGAGGAGGATTAGCGGATGTCAGAGGACCTGCTTTCCCGCACCCTGTGGTTCCACGTCGGTGGAGGGCCCTGTGACTGTACACCAGCCCATCAATCGGTCCTCCTGTATCGTTGGCCCCGTGTTTTGGGATGTAGATGTGGTCATCCTCCTTGCTCCCGGAGAGGGAACCCACTCCTGCCACCTGCCTCCCCGGAGAGCGTCTACGTTCCCACGGGGGTCAGAGATCCCGTTGCTGACCTGGGTACACACATCCCTCACTGCTGGACACCCAGGTATCACCCGGATCACCCGCATCACTTTCTGAGAAATACTGGTGGCCTATTTTGGCGCAGGACATTGCACGCTATGTCAAATCATGTTCAGTATGTACTCAATCTAAATCTCCCCGGGCATGCTCCAGCAGGTAAACTCTTTCCCCTTCCCGTGCCTCAGCGTCCCTGGTCTCATCTATCCATTGACATCGTCACTGATCTACCCTCCTCTGATGGTGGTTGTGGACAGATTCTCAAAATCATGCCGTTTCATCCCTGTCTCTGGTCTCACGCTGAGGCATTGTTCATGTATGTCTTCGGGCACTATGGCCTCCCAGAGGATATCGTCTCCTATCGGTACCACTTCCGGGTACCAGCCTCAATCTAACGGGCAGGTGGAGAGGATGAGCTGGGGAGGTTCCTGAGGAGTCATTGCCAGAACCGGCAGGGGGAGTACCCGATTTCCTCCTTGGGCTGAATACGCCCAGGATTTATTGCGACACTCCTCCACCAGGCTGACTCCCTTCCAGTGTATTCTGGGTTATCAGCCAGCCGTGGCTCCATGGACTCCGAGCTAGACCAAAGCTATATATTGATTTTTTAGTTAACCTTTATTTATCAAGGTGTTACGTTCCCCAGTTTCTGTGTTGTGGTTTGTGTATTTTCATGTATGTATTTCAGGAAATGGCTTCCTGAGATTCTTTCCAAGCAGCTGATTGGTCGGCCCCATCGCTGATTGGAGAGCTGACCCCGCCCCCTCGTTAGGACGCAGCTGTCTCCAACTACCAACTCCTTCTGAAGCTTTATAAGCCCCAGTTCTGTTGCTCAGAAAAGAGAGATGATTGCTGAGAGAGGAGGCTAATGGCTGAGGGTTATAGCATGTTGGTTGTTATAAAGATTTGCTATGTACTATGTTAGTTGTTGCTGAGGGAGCTGATTGGTTATGTCTGTTGTGTGTCAATAAGAACTGTGTTTTTGTTTATTGAAATTGTTACTTACATTTGTGTTATTCTGTTTCATTTGTTCCCAGGGGGGAAGGGGAAGGCACCTAGGGAGTGTTTAGGCAAGAGGCCCGCGGGCATACATAACCCGTAGTAGTTTACTGTCTATGCACACTAGGTAAGACCTGGGCGGACCACCCCCTGTATTTTGGTTAGTGCACCAGGTGGTGCTAATTAGGTAAGTAGTGGGTAGGCAGGTAAGGTAGGAGAGGGGCTTTGATCTTTACTTTCTTTGCTTTGGTTCCGTCCGGCCCCTTTTCCCCAAACTTACCGTGCGACGGAATAAATTCCTTGTAAACGGTAATTCTCTGCCTTTTGTCATCCTTACTCACACCTACAGTCCCATACCTCTTTACCTCCACCTACAGTCCCATACCTCTATACCTCCACCTACAGTCCCATACCTCCACCTACAGTCCCATACCTCCACCTACAGTCCCATACCTCTTTACCTCCACCTACAGTCCCATACCTCTTTACCTCCACCTACAGTCCCATACCTCTTTACCTCCACATACAGTCCCATACCTCTTTACCTCCACCTACAGTCCCATACCTCTTTACCTCCACCTACAGTCCCATACCTCTATACCTCCACCTACAGTCCCATACCTCTATACCTCCACCTACAGTCCCATACCTCTATACCTCCACCTACAGTCCCATACCTCTATACCTCCACCTACAGTCCCATACCTCTATACCTCCACCTACAGTCCCATACCTCTATACCTCCACCTACAGTCCCATACCTCTATACCTCCACCTACAGTCCCATACCTCTATACCTCCACCTACAGTCCCATACCTCCATACCTCCACCTACAGTCCCATACCTCCACCTACAGTCCCATACCTCCACCTACAGTCCCATACCTCTTTACCTCCACCTACAGTCCCATACCTCTTTACCTCCACCTACAGTCCCATACCTCTATACCTCCACCTACAGTCCCATACCTCTATACCTCCACCTACAGTCCCATACCTCTATACCTCCACCTACAGTCCCATACCTCTATACCTCCACCTACAGTCCCATACCTCTATACCTCCACCTACAGTCCCATACCTCTATACCTCCACCTACAGTCCCATACCTCTATACCTCCACCTACAGTCCCATACCTCTATACCTCCACCTACAGTCCCATACCTCCATACCTCCACCTACAGTCCCATACCTCCACCTACAGTCCCATACCTCCACCTACAGTCCCATACCTCCACCTACAGTCCCATACCTCCACCTACAGTCCCATACCTCTTTACCTCCACCTACAGTCCCATACCTCTTTACCTCCACCTACAGTCTCATACCTCTTTACCTCCACCTACAGTCCCATACCTCTATACCTCCACCTACAGTCCCATACCTCTTTACCTCCACCTACAGTCCCATACCTCTATACCTCCACCTACAGTCCCATACCTCTATACCTCCACCTACAGTCCCATACCTCTATACCTCCACCTACAGTCCCATACCTCTATACCTCCACCTACAGTCCTATACCTCTATACCTCCACCTACAGTACCATACCTCTTTCACACCACGGAGAGTTGAGTTGTAGCAGGGTGTTACGTTCCCTCTTACTAGAGGCGTAACACAACGCAAGTCAGTTAAGGACAAATTCTTATTTACAATGATGGCCTAGACGGAAGCTACTGAAGTGGCTGAGTGGTTCAGGCATGCAGAAGAGGTATGGAATGATGGCCATAAGAGACTCCAGTGCACTGTCCACCGTCAGAAAGAACAGGCGGATCACCACCGCAGTGAGGCTCCCGTGTTCCATCGCGTCTGGCTCACCACCAGGAACCTCCCGCTCTGCCTGCCCTGTAAGAAGCTGAGTCCCCGGTTTGTGGGGCCGTTCAAGGTCCTCCAGAGGGTCAACAAGGTAACTTGCAGATTACAACTCCTAACTAATTACCGGATCTCACCATCGTTTCATGTTTCCCTCAGGCCGGTCGTTCCTGGTCCCTTGACTGACGCCGTCCCACATGACACCCTTCCGCCTTCCTTGGACATCGAGGGGAGCACCGCCTATGCCGTCAGATCACTCCTTGACTCCCGGCGTCGTGGGGGTTGGCTCCAGTATCTGGTGGACTGGGAGGGGTATGGTCCAGAGAAGCGGTGCTGGGTTCCGGTGGACAACATTCTAGATCCCAACATAATCTGAGAATTCCACTTTCGCCGTCCGGACCGGCCCGCTTTTTGCCTTCGGGGCAATCCTCCTGGCTGATGTCGTCCTGCGGCTGGAACCACGCGTCAGGGAGGCACTGTCACGTCTACTCTCGTTCCCCCTCTCCGTCGGTCCCCCTCTCCGTCACACCTGGCAACCCTCATTACGCACTCCTGGCAACCCTCATTACGCACACCTGGCCTCCATCACTACCCTGATTACTCCCCCTTTATCCAGCACTCCATAGCATCACTCTTCAGGAAGTATTAGTTGTTTCCTTGTCAGATGTTTCTCTTGTTTTGTATCGTTCTATGTTCGTTATTGTTAAACTCACTAACTGCACCTGCTTCCTTACTCGACATTACAATATACAGTATTCAGACCCCTTGACTTTTTCCACATTTTATTACGTTACAGCCTTATTCTAAAATGGATTACATAGTTTGTTTCCCTCATCAATGTACACACAATACCCCATAATGACAAAGCAAAAACAGGTTTTGTGAAAAGTCTGGAAAATTTGTAACAAATAAAAAACTGAAATATGATATTTACATAAGGATTCAGACACCTACTCAGTATTTTGTTGAATCACCTTTGGCAGCGATTACAGTCTTGAGTCTTCTTGGGTATGACGCTACAAGCTTGGCACACCTGTATTTGGGGAGTTTCTCCCATTCTTCTCTGCAGATCCTCTCAAGCTCTGCCAGGTTGGACGGGGAGCGTCGCTGCGCAGCTATTTTCAGGTCTGTCCAAAGATGTTCGATTGGGTTCAAGTCCGGGCTCTGGCTAGGCCACTCAAGGACATTCAGAGCCACTCCTGTGTTGTCTTTGCTGTATGCTTAGGGTTGTTGTCCTATTGGGTGGCAAGCTCTAGGAAGAATACGAATTTTAATATGATACCTGTGTGAGAGTGACTAACAAAATCAATGGGGGCTCCCCGGTCGGTAATTCGATGACTAATTTCATGCAATTTTTATATACAGGGGGTACCGGTATAGAGTCAATGTGGAGGCTATATACAGGGGGTACCGGTACAGAGTCAATGTGGAGGCTATATACAGGGGGTACAGTACAGAGTCAATGTGGAGGCTATATACAAGGGGTACCGGTACCGAGTCAATGTGGAGGCTATATACAGGGGGTACCGGTACAGAGTCAATGTGGAGACTATATACAGGGTGTTACGGTACAGAGTCAATTAGGAGGCTATATACAGGGGGTACCGATACAGAGTCAATGTGGAGGCTATATACAGGGGGTACGGTACAGAGTCAATGTGCGGGGGTATATACAGGGGGTACCGGTACCGAGTCAATGTGCGGGGGTACAGGTTAGTCGAGGTAATTTGTTGATATAGTTAGGGGTGAAGTGACTATACATAGATAATATACAGCGAGTAGCAGCAGTGTAAAAACAAATGGGGGCGGGGTGTCAATGTAAAATAGTCGGAATAGTCGGGGTGGCCATTTGATGAATTGTTCAGCAGTCTTATAGCTTGTTGCTTGGGGGTAGAAGCTGTTAAGGAGCCTTTTGGACCTAGACTTGGCGCTCCGGTACAGCTTGCTGTGCGGTAGCAGAGAAAACAGTCTATGACTTGGGTGACTGGAGTCTCGCCAGTTGCCCATCCCTGTGTCAGACAGTATACGGTACTTATTTTTATGAGAAACACTATAGCAGGTTAGGAGAATTAACGTAGCAGGTTAGGAGAATTAACGTAGCAGGTTAGGAGAATTAACGTAGCAGGTTAGGAGAATTAACGTAGCAGGTTAGGAGAATTAACGTAGCGGGTTAGGAGAATTAACGTAGCAGGTTAGGAGAATTAACGTAACATGTTAGGAGAATTAACGTAGCAGGTTAGGAGAATTAACGTAACATGTTAGGAGAATTAACGTAGCAGGTTAGGAGAATTAACGTAGCAGGTTAGAATTTATACAGCAGGTTAGGAGAATTAACGCAGCAGGTTAGCAGGTTAGGAGAATTAACGTAGCAGGTTAGGAGAATTAACGTAGCAGGTTAGGAGAATTAACGTAGTCGGTTAGAGGAAATGATGCAGCAGGTTAGGAGCATTAAGGTAGCAGGTTAGGAGCAGTGTTGGGGAGAAGTCAACTACATGTAGTTGAACTACAGTAGTCATTTAACTAGATGTTGCAGTAGCTTGGTGGTAGTTGAACTACTTCTCACCAAGGTAGTGTTTTCAGTTGTTAATAACTTTTTAGCCATGTAGCGGTGTAGCTAACTACTGGAATTACACACTACTCTTTTTCCAAAAAGAAAATAAAGTACTGGTGAAGTGTAACGCTCGTCGTATAGAGTAGACCAAGGCGCAGCGGGTTTAGTGCTCATATTTACTTTTATTGAACACGTAAATAACAAAACAAGAAAACGAACGAACGCACAGTATTGCAGGCTAAACACAGCAGTGCAAAAACAACTTCCCACAAACCACAGGTGAAAAAAGGGCTACCTAAGTATGACTCCCAATCAGCAACAACGATGTATAGCTGTTCCTGATTGAGAGCCACACCAGGCCAAAACAAAGAAATACACAACATAGAAAACCATAGAAATACAAAACCAGAACAATATCCAAAAACCCCGGAACACATAAAACAAACACCCCTCTACATAAACACATATCCCAACAAACCCTGAACCACATAAAACAAACACCCCCTGCCACGTCCTGACCAAACTACAATAAGAAATAACCCCTTTACTGGTCAGGACGTGGCATGAAGTAGGCATTAATAATAATAATTTCCTTTCTTTTCCTACATCAGACCTGCCAGAAACATTGTTGTTGTGTTTAACAGGCTAAAGTCCACATTCTGTTAACATATAAACCCCAAAGTGATCTGTCTTGCAATTTTAAACTATATTTTTTATTAAGGGTTTAGCGAAAAATGCTCTCCTAACCTGCTACGAAAATCACTTCCGGTCGTAGCTGTATCGAAGTGGTGTGAAAAGAGCGTGTCCCTTCTTTTTTAAAGTTTATGCTTTGGGTCGATATTCACGTCATAGGAAGGAATTCCTCTAGATCACGCCCACAAATCAGGGGAAGGCGAACATTCTTTCCTGTTGACCACCATTTTGTTAAAGAGCCAACTTCGTCATAGATTTTTTTGTTGGAGGTGGAGAGACAGAAAGAGAGGACCCATCCATGTGTCGAGCCTCTAGTGAGCTGACTGCTGGGGAATGTGGGTGTGGAGTGCTGCCAGATGCATATATGTAATCCTTATGTTCCCTTGGGAGCCAGGCGAGAGGCAGGAAGGGGGGGGGGCTAACAGAGGCCATGTCAGGACACGCTGCTGGTGCTCTGGAGATCCCCTCCCCTCTCTTCTCTTCTCCTCCCTCCACTCGCCCATTCTCCTCCCCTCATCTCTTCTCCTGTCTTCTCATCCCCTCTCTTTTCCTCTCCTCCCCCTTCCTCTCTTTTCTCATTTCCTCCCCTCTCTTCTCATCTCTTCTCCTCTCCTCTCCTCCCTTCGCCTCTCCTCTCCTCCCTTCGCCTCTCCTCTCCTCTTTTTTCTCCCCTCTCCTCATGCTTCCCCTCTTCTTTCCTCTCCTCTCTTCTCCACTCTTCTCCTCTCTTCCCCTCCCCTCCACCATCCCCTCATCTCCTCTCCTACCTAGTTTTTCCACTATTTGCTTTTGTCAGTTACTAGTCCATGGTTTCTCTCTCTCATACATAAAAACCCTGAGTTGTATTAACAAGAATGAATATACACGTAGTGCTCTTTCCATGACATAGACTGACCAGGTGAATCCAGGTGAAAGCTATGATCCCTTTTTGTGGTCACTTCTTAAATCCACTTCAGTCAGTGCAGATGAAGGGGAGGAGACAGGTTAAAGAAGGATTTTTAAGCCTGCCATTCAGAGGGTGAATGGGCAAGACAAAAGATTTAAGTGCCTTTGAACGGGGTATGGCAGTATCAAGAATGGCCCACCACCCAAAGGACATCCAGCCAACTTGACAACTGTGGAAGCATTGGAGTCAACATGGCCCAGCATCCCTGTGGAAAGCTTTCTACACCTAGTAGAGTCCATGCCCCAACGAATTGAGGCTGTTCTAAGTTGGAGATGAGTGCAACTCAATACTAGGAAGGTGTGTCTCTGGAGTGCCATGTCTAGGTCCAAGAGGCTTCTAAACAGCTTCTACCCCCAAGTCATAAGACTCCTGAACAGCTAGTCAAATGGCTACCCAGACTATTTACATAAAATAATTCCATGTCAGTTTAGAACCCCCCCCCAATGTCTTAGAATTTTAAGAATGAAAAATCCTGAATGGAAAGGGGGATACCTAGTCAGTGTACAATCAATCAAATGTATTTATAAAGCCCTTTTTACATCAGCCGATGTCACAAAGTTCTATACAGAAACCCAGCCTAAAACCCCAAACAATGCAGATGTAGAAGCACAGTGGCTAGGAAAAACTCCCTGAATGCATTCAACTGAAATGTGTCTTCCGCATTTAACCCAAACCCCTCTAAATCAGAGAGGTGCGGGGGGGGGGGACTGCCTTAATCGACATCCACGTCTAACTGATTTTTACCTGCCACCTGCTGTCTTGGTAGGCCCATTTAAATCAAAAGGGCTTTCAACATTTCAAGTATTTCTCATATTAGACATACATTTAAGATCAACGCATATCTGATCGCAGAAATGCAATTGCAATATCTGTTTCTAATTAGTCATAAGATACAGTGTAAGAGAATGGGGAAAATGAGTATTTCTACTGTAGCTTATTTCTATGTGGTAGTAGGATCAAAGTGCATTGGTAGTATACAGTATAGCGCATCTGTTGTGCGTTGGTAGTATACAGTATAGCGCATCTGTTGTGCGTTGGTAGTATACAGTATAGCGCATCTGTTGTGCGTTGGTAGTATACAGTATAGCGCATCTGTTGTGCGTTGGTAGTATACCGTATAGCACATCTGTTGTGCATTGGTAGTATACAGTATACCACATCTGGTGTGCATTGGTAGTATACAGTATAGCGCATCTGTTGTGCGTTGGTAGTATACAGTATAGCGCATCTGTTGTGCGTTGGTAGTATACCGTATAGCACATCTGTTGTGCATTGGTAGTATACAGTATAGCACATCTGTTGTGCATTGGTAGTATACAGTATAGCGCATCTGTTGTGCGTTGGTAGTATACAGTATAGCACATCTGTTGTGCATTGGTAGTATACCGTATAGCACATCTGTTGTGCATTGGTAGTATACCGTATAGCACATCTGTTGTGCATTGGTAGTATACAGTATAGCACATCTGTTGTGCATTGGTAGTATACAGTATAGCACATCTGTTGTGCATTGGTAGTATACAGAATAGCACATCTGTTGTGCATTGGTAGTATACCACATCTGTTGTGCAT
>NC_059461.1:91537919-91600419 GCF_905237065.1 Salmo salar
CAGTCATTTAGTAGACGCTCTTATCCAGAACGACTTACAGGAGCAATTATGGTTAACTGGGCACATGGACAGATTTCTTTAACCTAGTTGGTTTACGGATTCAAACCAGCTATCTTTCTTTTACTGGCCCAATGCTTTTAACCTCCTCACCTGCATCATACTGTTTAGAGGAGAGGGGAGGGGGGAGGGCAGGGGAGGGCAGAGGAGAGGAGAGGAGAGGAGAAGGAGAGGAGAGGAGAGGCGAAGTGAACCCAGTCTGAACGACCCCATAGCCCTTTCCTGCAGTCAATGACCAAAAACGTTTTTGGCCTCATTAGTGGAACGTTATTAATATTTTTATAATTTCATAATTAATCAAGATACATTTTTTAAAACAACAAAAATCTGGTGTTTCTATGTCCAACAGTTTTGTTATATTTCAGTCTTCTGTACTGTATATAAAGTGTAATATTGAGATGCAAACTCAACATGGAATATATTTCAACTTTATATCTGACATGGTACAAGCGTCTTCTTGTTTGTGTGTGTGGATACTTTTTGTTTTGTTTTGTTTAGTTTTTAATGACTTTATTAAACTGTAGCAGACCTGTGTCAAATTAAAAAAATGATGCTTCCAACTACTTCAGCTATATGACTTACTTTGCCCTTTAGAACGGTAAACAAACTAAAAGCTAAAACAAGCATTCTTTCAAGTACTTTTAAAGGGAAATTGCTCTTTCACTGTATAAGCCCGTGTAACATGTTATTAACATATAATATCCGTCATAAAAAAAAAAAAATCGCGAATTTCCTAACTACATGCAAATAAGAGTTTTTTTTGCATCTCGCCTGTTGAAACGGGCCATCCACATTCCCTGGTTGTAAAGCAAACCACAATTTCCAGAATTCATATGCGATTTTTAGGACGTAGTGCCGCCCCCAGTCGGGAATGGGCATCAACATGTAGCTAAGCAGAGGAGGCTGTTGGGAGGAGCTATAGGAGGACGGGCTCATTGTAATGGTTGGAATGGTATCGAAGGGAACAGAGTGAAACACAATGTTTCCATGTGTTTGGTACCATTCCATTTATTCTATTCCAGCCATAACAATAAAGCCCTTCCTCCTGTAGCACCAGCCTCCTCTGTAGGAGGAGGCCACACGCCATTCCCTGTGGCTCAGTTGGTAGGGCATGGTGTTTGCCACACCAGCATGGTGTGTGCAATTCCAGGGTTGTGGGTTCGATTCCCACGGGGGGCCAGTACAATTTTTTTTTTTTTTAAAAGGTAAAAAAAAGGTATGAAATGTATGCATATGCTACTGTAAGTCGCTCTGGATAAGAGCATCTGCTAAATTACTAAAAATGTAAAAATGTAGCTAACCATACACACTGGACCAGCCACTCGTTCAGAGAACATCAGATAGCGGATCATTATTTATTTACATTTTTGTGTCGACAACAACTGTAAAGTTTAGTCCTGGTGTGGTGCTCAGTAAACAGGATGTGCTGGGTAACGTTTCATCACTGTCGCGGTTATTATAAGGAGCGGACCAAGATGCAGGTTTTCGTAGTTCCACATATTTATTAACCGTGAAACTAAATGCCATACATAAATAAACTTGAATTACAAAAAGCAACAAACCGTGACGCAGAGAGGACAAGACACTACTCAAAAGACAATAACCCACAAACAACAATGAGAAACACCCCTACTGAATATGACCTCCAATTAGAGGCAACGAGGCCCAGCTGCCTCCAATTGAAGGTCAACCCAATAAACCCCAACCTAGAAATAGACAAACTAGAACTACAACATAGAAATAGAAAACATAGAACAAACACAAAAACACCCCCTGTCACGCCCTGACCACTCTACCATAGAAAATAACAACTTATATTGGTCAGGACGTGACAATCACTTAGCTGCCTAAGATATTCCTCGGAGCCGACAACGCCTGGCGGCAATAAAGAACGCTGCCTATGATGTGAATACTCCCGTGGAGAAATATCCAAATGTCTGTGTTTGTAGCCAGAGGATTTTGAAACGGACCTGAAATCTCAACTGATGGGGTTGCCAGGTCATCGAAAGTTGAAAAATGATGCTATTCCATCAATTTTCGACCTTCACTTCAAAGAGGAAGGCATCCGATCAGCCAACATCAGCACAGCAGAAAAGGCAATGTGATTTGTAACTTTGCAAGCTACCGTTAGCTACGTTAGCTCTTACATGTTGACTCCAGGGGTCCATAGTCCTACATGTTGACTCTAGGGGTCCATAGTCCTACATGCGGACACCTTGCTATCCTGGAGCATAATGATAATATGGGGATGCAAACCATCAGGACAGCCAAAGGTATTTTTGTCAGTCTTCATGTTTTACACATCTTCATGGTCAGTCTTCATGTTTTACACATCTTCATGGTCAGTCTTCATGTCTTTCCAGGAGACATGGAGTACAAACAAATCTTCTGCAAGAGGTCGAAGCAGTGTGTGGTTGAAGAAAGTGTCCACCTGGAGCGCAGAAAGGCCAGACAAGGAGCCAGAGACACAACTCCCAAACCCAACATCCCTGCCAACATCAACACAGCAACAAAGCCTGCTACACCAACTGCCATTGTCCAACACAAGACGAGGTTTACCAGTGGAAGAACATTCTGGAACCTGCCTGAAACATTCATCCAACACAACATCCATATTCGGTTTGACCGATGTTGTAGTTTAAAATAGAATGCCTAGTATGCTCATGCATTGTGGTGTAGACATTGCTAGCTCTTGTACATACAGTGGCTTCGGAAAGTATACAGAGGCCTTGACTTTTTCCATATTTTGTTACGCTACAGCCTTATTCTAAAATGGATTTAAAAAAAAAATGTTTTGTCTCTCAGCAATCTGCGTACAATATCCCATAATGACAAAGTGAAAACAGGGTTTTTAGAATTTTTTGCAAATGTATTTAAAAATGAAAAACAGAATAACTTATTTACATCAGTATTCAGACCCTTTTGCTATGAGACTCGAAATTGAGCTCAGGTGAATCCTGTTTCCATTGATCATCCTTAAGATGTTTCTACAACTTGATTGGAGTCCACCTGTGGTAAATTCAATTGATTGGACATGATTTGGAAAGGCACACACTGGTCTATATAAGGTCTCACAGTTCTCAGAGCAAAGCCATGAGGTCGAAGTAATTGCCCGTAGAGCTCCGAGACAGAATTGTGTCGAGGCACAGTACTGGTGAAGGGTACCAAAAAATGCCTGCAGCATTGAAGGTCCCCATGAACACAGTGGCCTCCATCAATCTTAAATGGAAGAAGTTTGGAACCACCAAGACATTTTGCCGCCCGGCCAAAATGTTACACAGTAGGCCATGTTACACAGTAGGCTGTGTTACACAGTAGGCTATGTTATACATTATACAGTAGACTATGTTATACATTATACAGTAGGCTATGTTACACAGTAGACTATGTTATACATTACACAGTAGGCTATGTTATACATTATACAGTAGACTGTTACACATTATACAGTAGGCTGTTACACATTATACAGTAGACTGTTACACATTATACAGTAGACTATGTTACACATTATACAGTAGGCTATGTTATACAGTAGACTATGTTATACATTATACAGTAGACTATGTTATACAGTAGACTATGTTATACATTATACAGTAGACTATGTTATACAGTAGACTATGTTATACAGTAGGCTATGTTATACATTATACAGTAGGCTGTTATACATTATACAGTAGACTATGTTATACAGTAGACTATGTTATACATTATACAGTAGACTATGTTATACAGTAGACTATGTTATACATTATACAGTAGGCTGTTATACATTATACAGTAGACTATGTTATACAGTAGACTATGTTATACATTATACAGTAGGCTATGTTATACAGTAGACTATGTTACACATTACAGTAGGCTATGTTATACAGTAGGCTGTGTTACACAGTAGGCTGTGTTACACAGTAGGCTGTGTTACACAGTAGGCTGTGTTACACAGTAGACTATGTTATACATTACACAGTAGGCTGTGTTACACAGTAGGCTGTGTTACACAGTAGGCTGTGTTACACAGTAGGCTGTGTTACACAGTAGGCTGTGTTACACAGTAGGCTATGTTACACAGTAGGCTATGTTACACAGTAGGCTATGTTACACAGTAGGCTATGTTACACAGTAGACTATGTTATACATTATACAGTAGACTATGTTATACAGTAGGCTATGTTATACAGTAGACTATGTTATACATTATACAGTAGACTGTTATACATTATACAGTAGGCTATGTTACACAGTAGACTATGTTATACATTATACAGTAGACTATGTTATACATTATACAGTAGGCTATGTTATACATTATACAGTAGGCTATGTTACACAGTAGACTGTTATACATTATACAGTAGACTATGCTATACAGTAGACTATGCTATACAGTAGACTATGCTATACATTATACAGTAGACTATGTTACACATTATACAGTAGGCTATGTTATACAGTAGACTATGTTATACATTATACAGTAGGCTATGTTACACAGTAGGCTATGTTATACATTATACAGTAGGCTATGTTACACAGTAGACTGTTATACATTATACAGTAGACTATGCTATACAGTAGACTATGCTATACAGTAGACTATGCTATACATTATACAGTAGACTATGTTACACATTATACAGTAGGCTATGTTATACAGTAGACTATGTTATACATTATACAGTAGGCTATGTTACACAGTAGGCTATGTTATACATTATACAGTAGGCTATGTTACACAGTAGACTATGTTATACATTATACAGTAGACTATGTTATACAGTAGGCTGTGTTATACAGTAGGCTATGTTATACAGTAGGCTATGTTATACATTATACAGTAGACTATGTTATACAGTAGGCTATGTTATACAGTAGGCTATGTTATACATTATACAGTAGACTATGTTATACAGTAGACTGTTATACATTATACAGTAGACTATGTTATACAGTAGACTGTTATACATTATACAGTAGACTATGTTATACATTATACAGTAGACTGTTATACAGTAGACTATGTTATACAGTAGGCTATGTTATACATTATACAGTAGACTGTTATACAGTAGGCTATGTTATACATTATACAGTAGGCTGTTATACAGTAGGCTATGTTATACATTATACAGTAGACTATGTTATACAGTAGGCTATGTTATACATTATACAGTAGGCTGTTATACATTATACAGTAGACTATGTTATACATTATACAGTAGACTGTTACACATTATACAGTAGGCTATGTTATACAGTAGACTATGTTATACATTACACAGTAGACTATGTTACACAGTAGACTATGTTACACAGTAGGCTGTTACACAGTAGGCTGTTACACAGTAGACTGTTACACAGTAGACTATGTTACACAGTAGACTATGTTACACAGTAGACTATGTTACACAGTAGACTATGTTACACAGTAGGCTATGTTACACAGTAGACTATGTTATACAGTAGACTATGTTATACATTATACAGTAGGCTATGTTATACAGTAGACTATGTTATACATTATACAGTAGACTATGTTATACATTATACAGTAGACTATGTTATACAGTAGACTATGTTATACATTATACAGTAGACTATGTTACACAGTAGGCTATGTTACACATTATACAGTAGGCTATGTTATACAGTAGACTATGTTATACATTATACAGTAGGCTGTTATACATTACACAGTAGGCTATGCTATACAGTAGACTATGTTACACAGTAGGCTATGTTACACAGTAGGCTATGTTACACAGTAGGCTATGTTACACAGTAGGCTATGTTACACAGTAGACTGTTACACAGTAGACTGTTACACAGTAGACTGTTACACAGTAGACTATGTTATACAGTAGGCTGTGTTATACAGTAGGCTGTGTTATACAGTAGGCTGTGTTACACAGTAGGCTGTGTTACACAGTAGACTGTGTTACACAGTAGGCTGTTATACACTAGACTATGTTATACATTATACAGTAGACTATGTTATACAGTAGGCTATGTTATACAGTAGGCTGTTATACAGTAGGCTATGTTATACAGTAGGCTATGTTATACAGTAGGCTATGTTATACAGTAGGCTATGTTATACAGTAGACTATGTTATACATTATACAGTAGGCTATGTTACACAGTAGACTGTTATACATTATACAGTAGACTATGTTATACAGTAGACTATGTTACACAGTAGACTATGTTATACAGTAGGCTATGTTATACAGTAGACTGTTATACAGTAGACTATGTTATACATTATACAGTAGGCTATGTTATACAGTAGACTGTTATACAGTAGGCTATGTTACACAGTAGACTATGTTATACAGTAGGCTATGTTACACAGTAGACTATGTTATACAGTAGGCTATGTTACACAGTAGACTATGTTATACAGTAGACTGTTATACAGTAGACTATGTTATACATTATACAGTAGACTATGTTATACAGTAGGCTATGTTATACATTACACAGTAGACTATGTTATACAGTAGGCTATGTTATACATTATACAGTAGACTATGTTACACAGTAGACTATGTTATACAGTAGGCTATGTTATACAGTAGGCTATGTTATACATTATACAGTAGACTATCTTATACAGAACCCTTGTATGGACAACGAATGTGGGAGTCAAGTGTGTGTATGCGTGAGAGAGACTGTTTTAAAGGGAGTGTGTGCAAATGAAAAATGAATAACATTTAATGTATAACATAGTCTACTGTATAACATAGTCTACTGTATAACACAGCCTACTGTATAACATAGTCTACTGTATAACATAGTCTACTGTATAACATAGTCTACTGTATAACATAGCCTACTGTATAACTTAGTCTACTGTATAACATAGCCTACTGTATAACAGCCTACTGTATAATGTATAACATAGCCTACTGTATAACATAGCCTACTGTATAATGTATAACATAGCCTACTGTATAATGTATAACATAGCCTACTGTATAACATAGTCTACTGTATAACATAGTCTACTGTATAACATAGTCTACTGTATAACATAGCCTACTGTATAACATAGCCACTGCATAACAGTCTACTGTATAACATGGCCTACTGTATAACATAGCCACTGCATAACAGTCTACTGTATAACATAGCCAACTGTATAACAGTCTACTGTATAACTTAGTATACTGTATAACTTAGTCTACTGTATAACATAGCCTACAGTATAACATAGCCTACTGTATAACAGTCTACTGTATATCAGTCTACTGTATAACATAGCCTACTGTATAACAGTCTACTGTATAATGTATAACATAGCCTACTGTAATGTATAACATAGTCTACTGTATAACTTAGTATACTGTATAACATAGCCTACTGTATAACATAGCCTACTGTATAACATAGCCTACTGTATAACATAGTCTACTGTATAACATAGTCTACTGTATAACATAGCCTACTGTATAACATAGTCTACTGTATAACTTAGTCTACTGTATAACATGGCCTACTGTATAACATGGCCTACTGTATAACATGGCCTACTGTATAATGTATAACATAGTCTACTGTATAACATAGCCTACTGTATAACTGAGTCTACTGTATAACATAGTCTACTGTATAACATAGCCTACTGTATAATGTATAACATAGTCTACTGTATAACATAGCCTACTGTATAACTGAGTCTACTGTATAACATGGCCTACTGTATAACATGGCCTACTGTATAATGTATAACATAGTCTAATGTATAACATAGTCTACTGTATAACATAGCCTACTGGATAACATGGCCTACTCCAATCAAATCAAATGTATTTATAAAACCCTTCTTACATCAGCTGATATCTCAAAGTGCTGTACAGAAACCCAGCCTAAAACCTCAAACAGCAAGCAATGCAGGTGTAGAAGCACGGTGGCTAGGAAAAACTCCCTAGAAAGGCCAGAACCTAGGAAGAAACCTAGAGAGGAACCAGGCTATGAGGGGTGGCCAGTCCTCTTCTGGCTGTGCCGGGTGGAGATTATAACAGAACATGGCCAAGATGTTGAAATGTTCATAGATGACCAGCAGGGTCAAATAATAATAATCATAGTAGTTGTAGAGGGTGCAACAGGTCAGCACCTCAGCAGTAAATGTCAGTTGGCTTTTCATAGCCAATCATTCAGAGTATCTCTACCGCTCCTGCTGTCTCTAGAGAGTTGAAAACAGCAGGTCTGGGACAGGTAGCATGTCCGGTGAACAGGTCAGGGTTCCATAGCCGCAGGCAGAACAGTTGAAACTGGAGCAGCAGCACGGCCAGGTGGACTGGGGACAGCAAGGAGTCATCATGTCAGGTAGTCCTGGGGCATGATCCTATGGCTCAGGTCCTCCGAGAGAGAAAGAAAGAAAGAAAGAGAGAAAGAGAGAATTAGAGAGAGCATACTGAAATTCACACAGTACACCGGATAAGACAGGAGAAATACTCCAGATATAACAGACTGACCCTTAATTTTGCCCAACCTAGATCGAGGCACAGACACGGTCTCAATGGGGAAAGCTGAGCTGACTACACTGACTGTGCTAGTGGCAGACTCCACTAAGCTGGCAGGCTGGCTAACAGCCTGCTGCCTGGCCTGCACCCTATTTCATTGTGGAGCTAGGGGAGTTAGAGCCCTGTCTATGTTCGTAGATAAGATGAGAGCACCCCTCCAGCTAGGATGGAGTCCGTCACTCCTCAACAGGCCAGGCTTGGTCCTGTTTGTGGGTGAGTCCCAGAAAGAGGGCCAATTATCTACAAATTCTAACTTTTGGGAGGGGCAGAAAACTGTTTTCAACCAGCGATTGAGTTGTGAGACTCTGCTGTAGAGCTCATCACTCCCCCTAACTGGGAGGGGGCCAGAGACAATTACTCGATGCCGACACATCTTTCTAGCTGATTTACACGCTGAAGCTTGGTGACCTCTGACTGTTTCATCCTAACATCGTTGGTGCCGACGTGGATAACAATATCTCTATACTCTCTACACTCGCCAGTTTTAGCTTTAGCCAGCACCGTCTTTAGATTAGCCTTAACGTCGGTAGCCCTGCCCCCTGGTAAACAGGGTATGATCGCTGGATGATTCGTTTTATGTCTAATACTGCGGGTAATGGAGTCGCCAATGACTAGGGTTTTCAATTTGTCAGAGCTAATGGTGGGAAGCTTCGGCGTCTCAGACCCCGTAACAGGAGGAGTATAATGTATAACACAGCCTACTGTATAACATAGTCTACTGTATAACCTAGTCTACTGGGCCTACTGGGCCTACTGTATAATGTATAACAATCTACTGTATAACAGTCTACTGTATAATGTATAACATAGCCTACTGAATAATGTATAACATAGCCTACTGTATAACATAGCCTACTGTATAACATAGTCTACTGTATAATGTGTAACATAGCCTACTGTGTAACATAGCCTACTGTGTAACATAGCCTACTGTGTAACATAGCCTACTGTATAACATAGCCTACTGTATAACATAGCCTACTGTATAATGTATAACATAGCCTACTGTATAACATAGCCTACTGTATAATGTATAACATAGCCAACTGTATAACATAGCCTACTGTATAACATAGCCTACTGTATAACATAGCCTACTGTATAATGTATAACATAGCCTACTGTATAACATAGCCTACTGTATAATGTATAACATAGCCAACTGTATAACATAGCCTACTGTATAACATAGCCTACTGTATAACATAGCCTACTGTATAACATAGCCTACTGTATAACACAGCCTACTGTATAATGTATAGCAAAGCCTACTGTATAACTGCCTACTGTATAATGTATAGCATAGACTACTGTATAACAAAGTCTACTGTATAACATATACAGTAGGCTATGTTATACAGTAGGCTAACATAGCCTACTGTATAATGTATAACACAGTCTACTGTATAACATAGTCTACTGTATAACATAGCCTACTGTATAATGTATAGCAAAGCCTACTGTATAACAGCCTACTGTATAGCATAGCCTACTGTATAATGTATAACATAGTCTACTGTATAATCTATAACATATTCTACTGTATAACATAGCCTGATGCGTAACATACATTATACAGTAGGCTATGTTATACAGTAGGCTGTTGTACGTTACACAGTAGACTATTTTATACAGTAGGCTATGTTATACAGTAGACTGTAATACAGTAGGCTATGTTAAACATTACACCGTAGACTATGTCATACATTATGCAGTAGACTGTCCTTCCCCCAAGGACAGAGGAGGTCAGAGAGTTTATTCTGAGGAGGAAATGAAAGTCGTGCTTCAGCATCATGTCCCTTCTTACCAAACTGTTTCACCCTGCTAGTGGGTGGACACACACACAGTTACCAGATGGAATGCAGCTTCTATGACACATAAACATGACTAAATTAGTTCTAAAAAAAATGTAAAGTTCTGGTTTAAGGTGGAATATGAGTTACTGGACTGATCATGTCGAAATCAGAAACATTGCATCACATCTTGCTGCTGTAGTAGCACGTGGATGCAATTTAACACCTCATAAAAAGAGAGAGACAGAGACAGAGAGACAGAGACAGAGATAGAGAGAGACAGAGCCAGAGAGACAGAGCCAGAGAGACAGAGCCAGAGAGACAGAGAGACAGAGACAGAGAGACAGAGAGAGAGACAGAGAGACAGAGAGAGTGAGACAGAGAGACAGAGAGAGAGAGAGAGAGAGACAGAGTGAGAAACACAGACAGAGAGAGAGACAGAGAGACAGAGAGACAGAGCCAGAGAGACAGAGCCAGAGAGACAGAGCGACAGAGAGACAGAGACAGACAGAGAGAGAGACAGAGTGAGAAACACAGAGAGAGAGAGACAGAGACACAGAGAGAAAGAGAGAAATAGAGAGCGAGAGAGAGAGAGAGAGAGAGAGAGAGACACACACACAGAGAGAGTGAGAATCAGAGACACACAGAGACAGACATAAACAGAGACAGAGAGAGAGAGAGCCAGAGAGAGAGAGAGAGAGAGAGAGAGCAAGAGCAAAAGCAGGAGAGAGAGAGAAAGAGACAGACAGTATTTATTACACTGAATAGGTCCCTTGGGACAGATGGAGAGATAGACAGCCAGAGAGAGAGAGAGCGAGAGACAGAAAGTCAGAGAGAAAGAGAGAGAGAGAGAGAGAGAAAGAGAGAGGGAGACAGAGAGAGAGACAGAAATAGAGACGGCGAGAGAGAGAGACAGAAAGAGAAAGAGAGACAGACAGAGAGGGACAGACTCCACCCCTAACTCTGGGGGTGGTGTTAGAGTTAGAGTTGGGGCTAACGCTGGGGGTGGTGTTAGGGTTAGAGTTGGGGCTAACTCTGGGGGTGGTGTTAGAGATGGGGCTAACGCTGGGGGTGGTGTTAGAGTTGGGGCTAACGCTGGGGGTGGTGTTAGGGTTAGAGTTGGGGCTAACGCTGGGGGTTGTGTTAGGGTTAGAGTTGGGGCTAACTCTGGGGGTGGTGTTAGGGTTAGAGTTGGGGCTAACGCTGGGGTGGTTTTAGGGTTAGAGTTGGGGCTAACGCTGGGGTGAAGTTAAGGTTAGAGTTGGGGCTAACGCTGGGGGTGGTTTTAGGGTTAGAGTTGGGGCTAACGCTGGGGGTGGTTTTAGGGTTAGAGTTGGGGCTAACGCTGGGCTGAAGTTAGGGTTAGAGTTGGGGCTAACGCTGGGGGTGGTGTTAGGGTTGGGGCTAACTCTGGGGGTGGTGTTAGAGTTGGGGCTAACGCTGGGGGTGGTGTTAGAGTTGGGGCTAACGCTGGGGGTGGTGTTAGGGTTAGAGTTGGGGCTAACACTGGGAATGGTGTTAGGGTTAGAGTTGGGGATAATGCTGGGGGTGCTGTTAGAGTTAGGGCTAACTCTGGGGGTGGTTTTAGAGTTGGGGCTAACGCTGGGGGTGGTGTTAGGGTTAGAGTTGTGGATAATGCTGGGGGTGGTGTTAGGGTTAGAGTTGGGGCTAACGCTGGGGGTGGTGTTAGGGTTAGAGTTGGGGCTAACGCTGGGGGTGTAGTTAGGGTTAGAGTTGGGGCTAACGCTGGGGGTGTAGTTAGGGTTAGAGTTGGGGCTAACGCTGGGGGTGTAGTTAGGGTTAGAGTTGGGGCTAACGCTGGGGGTGGTGTTAGGGTTAGAGTTGGGGCTAACGCTGGGGGTGGTGTTAGGGTTAGAGTTGGGGCTAACTCTGGGGGTGGTGTTAGGGTTAGAGTTGGGGCTAACGCTGGGGGTGGTGTTAGGGTTAGAGTTGGGGCTAACGCTGGGGGTGGTGTTAGGTTTAGAGTTGGGGCTAACGCTGGGGGTGGTGTTAGGTTTAGAGTTGGGTCTAACGCTGGGGGTGGTGTTAGAGTTGGGGCTAACGCTGGGGGTGGTGTTAGGGTTAGAATTGGGGCTAACGCTGGGGGTGGTTTTAGGGTTAGAATTGGGGCTAACGCTGGGGGTGTAGTTGGGGTTAGAGTTGGGGCTAACGCTGGGGGTGTAGTTGGGGTTAGAGTTGGGGCTGACGCTGGGGGTGTAGTTGGGGTTAGAGTTGGGGCTAACGCTGGGGGTGGTGTTAGGGTTAGAGTTGGGGCTAACGCTGGGGGTGGTGTTAGGGTTAGAGTTGGGGCTAACGCTGGGGGTGGTGTTAGGGTTAGAGTTGGGGCTAACTCTGGGGGTGGTGTTAGGGTTAGAGTTGGGGCTAACACTGGGGGTGGTTTTAGGGTTAGAGTTGGGGCTAACGCTGGGCTGAAGTTAGGGTTAGAGTTCGGGCTAACGCTGGGGGTGTAGTTGGGGTTAGAGTTGGGGCTAACGCTGGGGGTGGTGTTAGGGTTAGAGTTGGGGCTAACGCTGGGGGTGGTGTTAGGGTTAGAGTTGGGGCTAACGCTGGGGTTGGTGTTAGGGTTAGAGTTGGGGCTAACACTGGGGGTGGTTTTAGGGTTAGAGTTGGGGCTAACGCTGGGCTGAAGTTAGGGTTAGAGTTGGGGCTAACGCTGGGGGTGGTTTTAGGGTTAGAGTTGGGGCTAACGCTGGGGTGGTTTTAGGGTTAGAGTTGGGGCTAACGCTGGGCTGAAGTTAGGGTTAGAGTTGGGGCTAACGCTGGGGGTGGTTTTAGGGTTAGAGTTGGGGCTAACGCTGGCCTGAAGTTAGGGTTAGAGTTGGGGCTAACTCTGGGGGTGGTGTTAGGGTTAGAGTTTGGGCTAACTCCGGGGGTGTTGTTAGGGTTAGAGTTGGGGATAACGCTTGGGGTGGTGTTAGAGTTGGGGCTAACTCTGGGGGTGGTGTTAGGGTTAGAGTTGGGGCTAACGCTGGGGGTGGTGTTAGAGTTGGGGCTAACGCTGGGGGTGATGTTAGGTTTAGAGTTGGGGCTAACGCTGGGGGTGGTGTTAGGGTTAGAGTTGGGGCTAACGCTGGCCTGAAGTTAGGGTTAGAGTTGGGGCTAACTCTGGGGGTGGTGTTAGGGTTAGAGTTGGGGCTAACGCTGGGGGTGTAGTTAGGGTTAGAGTTGGGGCTAACGCTGGGGGTGGTGTTAGAGTTGGGGCTAACTCTGGGGGTGGTGTTAGGGTTAGAGTTGGGGCTAACGCTGGGCTGAAGTTAGGGTTAGAGTTGGGGCTAACGCTGGGGGTGGTTTTAGGGTTAGAGTTGGGGCTAACGCTGGCCTGAAGTTAGGGTTAGAGTTGGGGCTAACTCTGGGGGTGGTGTTAGGGTTAGAGTTGGGGCTAACGCTGGGGGTGTAGTTAGAGTTGGGGCTAACGCTGGGGTGGTGTTAGGGTTAGAGTTGGTGCTAACGCTGGGGGTGGTGTTAGAGTTGGGGCTAACGCTGGGGGTGATGTTAGGTTTAGAGTTGGGGCTAACGCTGGGGGTGGTGTTAGGGTTAGAGTTGGGGCTAACGCTGGGGGTGTAGTTAGGGTTAGAGTTGGGTCTAACGCTGGGGGTGGTGTTAGGTTTAGAATTGGGGCTAACGCTGGGGGTGGTTTTAGGTTTAGAGTTGGGGCTAACGCTGGGGGTGTAGTTGGGGTTAGAGTTGGGGCTAACGCTGGGGGTGTAGTTGGGGTTAGAGTTGGGGCTGACGCTGGGGGTGTAGTTGGGGTTAGAGTTGGGGCTAACGCTGGGGGTGGTGTTAGGGTTAGAGTTGGGGCTAACGCTGGGGGTGGTGTTAGGGTTAGAGTTGGGGCTAACGCTGGGGGTGGTGTTAGGGTTAGAGTTGGGGCTAACTCTGGGGGTGGTGTTAGGGTTAGAGTTGGGGCTAACGCTGGGGGTGGTTTTAGGGTTAGAGTTGGGGCTAACGCTGGGCTGAAGTTAGGGTTAGAGTTGGGGCTAACGCTGGGGGTGGTTTTAGGGTTAGAGTTGGGGCTAACGCTGGGGTGGTTTTAGGGTTAGAGTTGGGGCTAACGCTGGGCTGAAGTTAGGGTTAGAGTTGGGGCTAACGCTGGGGGTGGTTTTAGGGTTAGAGTTGGGGCTAACGCTGGCCTGAAGTTAGGGTTAGAGTTGGGGCTAACTCTGGGGGTGGTGTTAGGGTTAGAGTTTGGGCTAACTCCGGGGGTGTTGTTAGGGTTAGAGTTGGGGATAACGCTTGGGGTGGTGTTAGAGTTGGGGCTAACTCTGGGGGTGGTGTTAGGGTTAGAGTTGGGGATAATGCTGGGGGTGGTGTTGGAGTTGGGGCTAACGCTGGGGGTGGTGTTAGGGTTAGAGTTGGGGCTAACGCTGGGGGTGGTGTTAGGGTTAGAGTTGGGGATAATGCTGGGGGTGGTGTTAGAGTTGGGGCTAACTCTTGGGTGGTGTTAGAGTTGGGGCTAATGCTGGGGGTGGTGTTAGGGTTAGAGTTGGGGCTAACTCTGGGCCGAAGTTAGGGTTAGAGTTGGGGCTAACTCTGGGGGTGGTGTTAGGGTTAGAGTTGGGGCTAACGCTGGGGGTGGTGTTAGGGTTAGAGTTGGGGCTAACGCTGGGGGTGGTGTTAGAGTTGGGGCTAACGCTGGGGGTGGTGTTAGAGTTGGGGCTAACGCTGGGGGTGGTGTTAGAGTTGGGGCTAACGCTGGGGGTGTAGTTAGGGTTAGAGTTGGGGCTAACACTGGGGGTGTAGTTAGGGTTAGAGTTGCTGTACCAGGAGGTGATGCAACCGGTCAGGATGCTCTCAATGGTGCAGCTGTAGAACTTTTTGAGTTACTGAGGACCCATGCCCAATCTTTTCAGTCTCCTGAGAGGGAAAGGTGTTGTCGTGCCCTCTTCACAACTGTCTTTGTGTGTTTGGACCATGTTAGTTTGTTGGTGATGTGGACACCAAGGAACTTGAAGCTCTCGACCCGCTCCACTACAGCCCCGTCGATGTTAACAGGGGCATGCTCAGTCCTCCTTTTCCTGTAGTCCACAATCAGCTCCTTTGTCTTGTTGACGTTGAGGGAGAGATTGTTGTTCTGGCACCACACTGCCAGGTCTGAGCACACTGCCACCTCTCTGTAAGCTGCCTTATCGATGTCGGTTATCAGGCCTACTACTGTTGTGTTGTCAGTAAAGTTAATTACATTTTTTACATTTTAGTCATTTAGCAGACGCTCTTATCCAGAGCAACTTACAGTAGTGAATGCATACATTTCATTTTCATTTCATGCATTTTTTATTTTTTTTTGTACTGGCCCCCCCAGTGGGAATCAAACCCACAACCCTGGCGTTGCACACACCATGCTCTGCCAACTGAGCCACAGGGAAGGCTGTTGTTGGAGTCGTGATTGGCCACGCAGTCGTGGGTGAACAGGGAGTACAGGAGGGTACTAAGTACGCATCCCTGAGGGGCCCATTCATTCATACAATTCGGAAGTTATTTCGTAGGTCATACCAGAGTATTCTGTATTGTCTAGTGTAAAACGAAATAATGGCCCGCAGCTACAGTATGGTGGCACCTAACTCATGTCTGAGTCTGACTATTACAGTGAACTAGGACTGAATTCACCGGCCTGAATCTAATCCAATCCGGAGCTACAGTCAGTCTACATATGTGAAGCATAGAATTAGGGCTTCCTCTAGTTACCACAGCCACAAAGTCAAATGTGGCTATATCTTAAAAATTTATGAAAACAGAAGTGTGCTCTTTGGTCTTAGTTTAAGGTTAGGGTTAGGCATAAGGTTAGCAGTGGGGTTAAGGTTAGGGTTAGGCATAAGGTTAGCAGTGGGGTTAAGGTTAGGGTTAGGCATAAGGTTAGCAGTGGGGTTAAGGTTAGGGTTAGGCATAAGGTTAGCAGTGGGGTTAAGGTTAGGGTTAGGCATAAGGTTAGCAGTGGGGTTAAGGTTAGGGTTAGGCATAAGGTTAGCAGTGGGGTTAAGGTTAGGGTTAGGCATAAGGTTAGCAGTGGGGTTAAGGTTAGGGTTAGGCATAAGGTTAGCAGTGGGGTTAAGGTTAGGGTTAGGCATAAGGTTAGCAGTGGGGTTAAGGTTAGGGTTAGGCATAAGGTTAGCAGTGGGGTTAAGGTTAGGGTTAGGCATAAGGTTAGCAGTGGGGTTAAGGTTAGGGTTAGGCATAAGGTTAGCAGTGGGGTTAAGGTTAGGGTTAGGCATAAGGTTAGCAGTGGGGTTAAGGTTAGGGTTAGGCATAAGGTTAGCAGTGGGGTTAAGGTTAGGGTTAGGCATAAGGTTAGCAGTGGGGTTAAGGTTAGGGTTAGGCATAAGGTTAGCAGTGGGGTTAAGGTTAGGGTTAGGCATAAGGTTAGCAGTGGGGTTAAGGTTAGGGTTAGGCATAAGGTTAGCAGTGGGGTTAAGGTTAGGGTTAGGCATAAGGTTAGCAGTGGGGTTAAGGTTAGGGTTAGGCATAAGGTTAGCAGTGGGGTTAAGGTTAGGGTTAGGCATAAGGTTAGCAGTGGGGTTAAGGTTAGGGCTAGGCATAAGGTTAGCAGTGGGGTTAAGGTTAGGGTTAGGCATAAGGTTAGCAGTGGGGTTAAGGTTAGGGTTAGGCATAAGGTTAGCAGTGGGGTTAAGGTTAGGGTTAGGCATAAGGTTAGCAGTGGGGTTAAGGTTAGGGTTAGGCATAAGGTTAGCAGTGGGGTTAAGGTTAGGGTTAGGCATAAGGTTAGCAGTGGGGTTAAGGTTAGGGTTAGGCATAAGGTTAGCAGTGGGGTTAAGGTTAGGGTTAGGCATAAGGTTAGCAGTGGGGTTAAGGTTAGGGTTAGGCATAAGGTTAGCAGTGGGGTTAAGGTTAGGGTTAGGCATAAGGTTAGCAGTGGGGTTAAGGTTAGGGTTAGGCATAAGGTTAGCAGTGGGGTTAAGGTTAGGGTTAGGCATAAGGTTAGCAGTGGGGTTAAGGTTAGGGTTAGGCATAAGGTTAGCAGTGGGGTTAAGGTTAGGGTTAGGCATAAGGTTAGCAGTGGGGTTAAGGTTAGGGTTAGGCATAAGGTTAGCAGTGGGGTTAAGGTTAGGGTTAGGCATAAGGTTAGCAGTGGGGTTAAGGTTAGGGTTAGGCATAAGGTTAGCAGTGGGGTTAAGGTTAGGGCTGGCATAAGGTTAGCAGTGGGGTTAAGGTTAGGGTTAGGCATAAGGTTAGCAGTGGGGTTAAGGTTAGGGTTAGGCATAAGGTTAGCAGTGGGGTTAAGGTTAGGGTTAGGCATAAGGTTAGCAGTGGGGTTAAGGTTAGGGTTAGGCATAAGGTTAGCAGTGGGGTTAAGGTTAGGGTTAGGCATAAGGTTAGCAGTGGGGTTAAGGTTAGGGTTAGGTTGACAAATCACATTTTTAAGACACCACCTCACAGGCCCCTCCCAGTCAACACCACCTCATAAGATGAGGAAGTACATTGTTTATGAGGATTGCTTGCTGCAGTTGTTCAAAAGAAGTCCAGTTTGCAGCAAAACATGCAACATAGGGAAGGCCAGCAATGGAATCCTCAGCATCACGCAGACATGCCCTCACTGTGAGCATTCCTAGAAATGGAACAGGGAGGACACTTGACCTGGTCAAAGGTCAAAACAGTTTTTTAAAGTTTTGTCCCAATTCACCTTCATCACTTAGCCTGGTGGAACAAGGATAATCGCTGAGTTTACCATTCTATTTCACTTCGCATACAGCATCGTGATGTAATGGAGCCGGACAGGATGGCTTCCGTTTTTACGGTCTCCTAACCAACAGTGCTATTTTGTTTGTTTTTTTCGACATTGATTGTAACTCATTTTGTACATAATGTTGCTGCGACCATCTCTTAAGACCGAAAACAGCTTTTGGACATCAGAACTGCGATTACTCATTACTCTTTAATGAGTCCGACGCAAACGACATACTGCTTTGGTCGAGACAAAGCCCAAATCCCCGTCATCAACGTGAAGTAAAGACAGAGAAAAAGGGGGAGGAGGGCAGGGTGGCTTGTATGAATTTGCCGACGAGTAGGTAACTGAGCGCTACCCTCAGAATTATTGGTCAACGTGCAATCATTTGGAAAACAAACTGGACAATCTACGATTAAGACTATCCTACCAACGGGACATTAAAAATCTAAAATCTCATGTTTCACTGAGACTTGGCTAAACGACGACACAGAGAATTTAGAGCTGGCTGGCTTCTCCAAGTTTCGGCAGGACAGAGCTGCTACAACTGGTAAGACGAGGGGTGGGGGTGTGTGTCTGTTTGTCAAAAACTGCTATTTGTCAATAACTTAAAGAAGTCTCGAGGTATTGCTCGCCTGAGGTAGAGTACCTCATGAACAGCTGTAGACCACACTATCTACCAAGAGATTTCTCATCTATATTATTCGTAGCCGTCTATTTGACAGTCACAAACCGATGCTGGCACTAAGACCGCACTCAACGAGTTGTATAAAGGCCATAAGCAAAGAAGAAAACGCTCATCCAGAAGCAGCACTCCTAGTGGCCGGGGACTTTAATGCAGGGAAACTTAAATCCGTTTTACCAAATTTCTACCAGCATGTCACATGTGCTACCAGAGGAAAAAAAAACTCTAGACCACCTTCACTCCACACACAGAGATGCATACAAAGCTCTCCCTCGCCCTCCATTTGGAAAATCTGACCATAATTCTATCCTCCTGATTCCTGCTTACAAGCAACAACTAAAGCAGGAAGTACCAGTGACTCGCTAAATACGGAATTGGTCAGATGAAGCGGATGCTACGCTACAGGACTGTTTTGCTAGCACAGACTGAAATATGTTCCATAATTCATCCAATGGCACTATATTTAGCATACCACCTCAGTCACCGGCTTCATCAATAAGTGCATCGATGATGTCGTCTCCACAGTAACCATACATTTCCCAATCAGAAGCCATGGATTACAGGCAACATCCGCACCAAGCTAAAGGCTACAGCTGCCGCTTTCAAGGAGCGGGACACTAATCCGGACGCTTATAAGAAATCCCGCTATTCCCTCAGACGAACAATCAAACAGGCAAAGCATCAACACAAGACTAAGCTTGAATCCTACTACACCGGCTCTGATGCTCATTGGATGTGGCAGGGCTTGAAAAATATTATGGACTATAAACCCAGCCGCGAGCTGCCCAGTGACGTGAGACTACCAGACGAGCCAAATGCCTTTTATGCTCGTTTTGAGGCAAGCATGCATGCATGCATGCATGCATGCATGCATGCATGAGAGCTCCAGCTGTTCTTGACGACTGTGTGATCATGCTCTCTGTAGCCGATGTGAGCAAGACCTTTAAACAGATCAACATTCCCAAAGCCGCGGGGCCAGATGGATTACCAGGACGTGTACTCAAAGCATGTGCGGACCAACTGTCAAGTGTCTTCACTGACATTTTCAACCTCTCCCTGAACGGGTCTGTAATACCTACATGTTTCAAACAGACCACCATAGTCCCTGTGCCCATGAAAGCTAAAGTAACCTGCCTAAATGATTACTGTGCGGTAGCACTCACGTCGGTAGCCATGAATTGCTTTGAAAGGCTGGTCATGGCTCACATCAACACCATCATGCCAGAAACCCTAGACCCACGCAATCTCAATGGCACTCCACACTGCCCTTTCCCACCTGGACAAAAGGAACAACTATATGAGACTGCTGTTCATTGAATACAGCTCAGTGTTCAACACCATAGTGCCCACAAAGCTCATTGCTAAGCTAAGAACCCTGGGACTAAACACCTCCCTTTGCAACTGGATACCGAGCTTCCTGATGGGCCGCCCCAGGTGGTTAGGGTAGGCAACAACACATCTGCCACGCTGATCCTCAACACTGGGAGCAACAGGGGTGTGTGCTAGGTCCCCTCCAGTACTCCCTGTTCACCCACGACTGCGTGGCCAAGCACGACTCCAACACCATCATTAAGTTTGCCGATGACACAACAGTGGTAGGCCTGATCACCGACAACAATGAGACAACCTATAGAGAGGTCAGATACCTGGCAGTGTGGTGCCAGGAAAACAACCTCTCTCTCAATGTGAGCAAGACAAAGGAACTGATTGTGGACTATAAAAAACGGAGGGCCGAACAGGCCCCATTAACATCGACGGGACTGAAGTGGAGCGAGTCGAGAGTTTCAAGTTCCTTGGTGTCCACATCACCAACAAACTGTCATGGTCCAAACACACCAAGACAGTTGTGAAGAGGACACGACAACACCTTTTCCCCCACAGGGGACTGAAAAGATTTGGCATGTGTCCCTAGATCCTCAAAAAGTTCCACAGCTGCACCATCAAGAGCATCCTTACCAGTTGCATCACCGCCTGGTATGGCAACTGCTCGGCATCTGACTGTAAGGTGCTACAGAGGGTAGTGCGTACGGCCCACCCTGACGGCCCATACTGACCCCCCCCACCCTTTGTTTTAACAATGTTGCTACTCGCTGTTTATTATCTATGCATAGTCACTTTACAAATGACCTCGACTAACCTGTACCCCCGCACATTGACTCGCTACCGGTACCCCTCTGTATATAGTATAGCCTCGTTATTGTTATGTACATTTATTGTGTTACTTTTTGATTTATTAGATTCGATTTTTTTACTTTAGTTTATTTGGTAAATATTTTATTAACTCTTGTAAGTAAGTATTTCACAATAAGATCTACACCTGTTGTATTCAGTGCATGTGACAAATAAAATGTGATTTGATATCTGAAGTGAAATAGAAAGGTGAACGAAGTGATCAGTTTGGTTACACCAGGCTAATCATAACCACCACTGATAATGTAATCAGTGCTCTGTGTGTTTGTGTGTGCTCGACCAGTATCTTATAGGGCGGCAGGTAGACCAGTGGTTCAGAGTTTTTGGATCCAGTAACCGAACGGCTGCTCGTTCAAATCTCTGAGCCGACGAGGTGGAAAATCTGTTAATGTGCCCTTGAGCAAGGCACTTAACGCCTAATTGCTCTGGATAAGAGCAAATGACAAAAATGTAAATGAGGGGCCAGGAGCAGATCTCCTGCCACGCTGCCACGCCCATCAATGGAGCGCTGACAAAGACCATGTCACGACTTCCGCCAAGGTCGGTCCCTCTCCTTGTTCGGGCGACGTTTGGCGGTCGACGTCGCCGGGCCTTCTAGCCATCGCTGATCCACTTTTCATATTCCATTGGTTTTGTCTTTATTTTCTACACACCTGGTTTTCATTATCCAATTACATGTTCATGTATTTAACCCTCTGTTTCCCCCATGTTTGTTGTGTTGTTTCTGTGTTCAGTTCGGTTCACGACGGCTGGTTTTTACGACGGGTGCTGTGTTCACCCGTGCGTAATGTTTACCGTTGCTTATTGGTCAAGTGTATTTGTTTACCTTGTGCCTTTATTTTGTAAGTAAAGACTTCATGCACCAGCTACACTCACCTTCTGACAGACCAGCTGCGGGTAAGGTTCTGGGTCTGTCTTGGTGGTGGCAAGGACACACCCAAGAAACACCCACATCAAACCGCACCCCCAACCCAATATACATTTGGCTTCTGTCATGGCCGCCAGCATTTCTTGAGATTTCTTCTCATGTAATCATATAAAGTGTTTATGCATAGGTCATCACAGGTCTGTGGATATCGTCACATAGCTGTAATAATCTGTGTAGAATCTGGAACAGAATTGATCACTTTCACCGTGTACTTTTAGAGTTGTATTTTAACTAATCTGACACAATGGTAAATCTAAGTGCTGGCGGTAGCACTATAGGTAGCGCTATAGGTCCGGGGGTGTGTCACAAATATTATTGCTGGGCCTCCCGAGCTGCGCAGCGGTCTAAGGCACTGCATCGCATTGTTGCGGCATTACATCAGCCTGGAGGTTCGATCCCGGGCTGTTTCCCAACCGGCCGTGACCAGGACTCCCATAGGGCGGTGCACAATTGGCCCAGTGCCATTCGGGTTAGGGGAGGGTTTGGCAGGATGAGCTTTACTTGGCTCATCGCACTCTAGCGACTCCTTGTGGTGGGCTGGGCGCCTGCAGCCTGACCTCGGTCGTCAGTTGAACGGTGTTTCCTCCGACACATTACAGCAGCTGGTTTCCGTGTTAAGCGAGCGGGTGTTAAGAAGCGTGGTTTGCAGCGAAGGACGCATGACTCGACCTTCGCCTGTTTCCGAGCCCGTTGGGGAGTTGCAGCGATGGGACAAGAGAAAAAGGGGGCACAAATTACAGCAACAAAATATATATATCGTTTGTTTGTTGTTTTCAAGAAAAAAATTGCACCGTGGGATGTGTCTGGTCCTGGCCATGCATTAACAAGAGTGTGCAAAGTTGTCATCAAGGCAAAGGGTGGCTACTTTGAGGAATCTAAAATATGTTTGGATTTGTTTAATACTATGTTGGTTACTACATGATTCCATGTGTTATTTCATTGTTCTGATGTCTTCACTATTATTCTACAATGTAGAAAATAGTAAAAATAAAGAAAAACCCTTGAATGAGTAGGTATATATATATTTTTTGCGAAGAATTTGAAAACAATGTAAGACAAAAACGGACAACACAGACATAAGACACTGGCAACAGCACAAATGCAACAGAAAACCAACAGTGGATGTGTGCGTGTGCGTGCATGTGCCAGTGTAGTGTGAAAAGAACATGCTTCCTTACATAAGGTGGCATTTCCCAAACTAGGGTTTGCGATCCCATGTGGGGTCGCTTGATTTGAAAATGGATTTGCGAGAGAAACTCTGAAATAAAATAAATAAAATCGGGCTTGGGTAATAGAACCAGGGTTACGTCAGATGCGTCAGAACCAGGGTTACATCAGAACCAGGGTTACGTCAGATGCGTCAGAACCCGGGTTGCGTCAGAACCAGGGTTACGTCAGAACCAGGTTTACGTCAGAACCAGGGTTACGTCAGAACCAGGGTTATGTCAGAACCGGGGATACGTCAGATGCGTCAGAACCGGGGTTACGTCAGAACCAGGGTTACGTCAGTACCGAGGTTACAGATGCGTCAGAACCGGGGTTATGTCAGAACCAGGGTTAATGATGATGTTGTGTTCCATTTTGTTGCTCCCAGCCTATAGACAGAAACTAAAACAGGAAACGCCCGTGCTCAGGTCAATACAACGCTGGTCTGACCAATCGGATTCCACGCTTCAAGATTGCTTCGATCACGTGGACTGGGATATGTTCGGATGGCCTCAGACAACAACATTGATGTATACGCTGACTCTGTGAGTGAGTTTATTAGCAAGTGCATCAGAGATGTCGTACCCGCTGTGACTATTAAAACCTTCCCTAATCAGAAACCGTGGATTTAATTTTTTAATTTTTAATTTCACCTTTATTTAACCAGGTAGACCAGTTGAGAACAAGTTCTCATTTACAACTGTGACCTGGCCAAGATAAAGAAAAGCAGTGCGACACAAACAACAATACAGAGTTACACATGGAATAAACAAACGTACAGTCAATAACACAATAGAAAAAAAGAACGTCTATATACAGTGTGTGCAAATGAGGGAAGTTAAGGCAATAAATAGGCCATAGTAGCGAAGTTATTACAATTTAGCAAATTAACACTGGAGTGATAGATGTGCAGATGATGATGTGCAAGTAGAAATACTGGTGGGCAAAAGAGCAAAAAAGTCAAAAACAATATGGGGATGAGGTAGGTAGATTGGGTGGGCTATATACAGATGGGTTGTGTACAGCTGCAGCGATCGGTTAGCTGCTCAGATAGCTGATGTTTAAAGTTAGTGAGGGAGATATAAGTCTCCAACTTCAGTGATGTTTTTTTTTGCAATTCATTCCAGTCATTGGCAGCGGAGAACTGGAAGGAAAGGCGAACAAATGAGGTGTTGGCTTTGGGGATGACCAGTGAGATATACCTGCTGGAGCGCGTGCTACGGGTGGGTGTTGCTTTGGTGACCGATGAGATATACCTGCTGGGACAAACAATTCAGCATTGGCCAGGTGCTACGGGTGGGTGTTGTTATGGTGACCAGTGAGCTGAGATAAGGCGAGACTTTACCTAGCAAAGACTTATAGATGACCTGGAGCCAGTGGGTCTGGCGACAAATATGTAGCGAGGGCCAGCCGACTAGAGCATAGAGGTCGCAGTGGTGGGTGGTATATGGGGCTTCGGTGACAAAACGGATGGCACTGTGATAGACTGAATCCAATTTGCTGAGTAGATTGTTGGAGGCTATTTTGCAAATTACATCGCCGAAGTCGAGGATCGGTATGATGGTCAGTTTTACGAGGGTATGTTTGACGGCGTGAGTGAAGGAGGCTTTGTTGCGAAATAGAAAGCCGATTCTACATTTAATTTTGGATTGGAGATGTTTAATATGAGTCTGGAAGGAGAGTTTACAGTCTAGCCAGACACCTAGGTATTTGTAGTTGTCCACATATTCTAAGTCAGAACCGTCCAGAGTAGTGATGCTAGTCGGGCGGGTGGGTGCGGGCAGCGAATGGTTGAAGAGCATGCATTTAGTTTTACTAGCATTTAAAAGCAGTTGGAGGCCACGGAAGGAGTTTTGTATGGCATTGAAGCTCGTCTGGAGGTTTGTTAACACAGTGTAACACAGTGTTTAATAATGTCTTGATGCTGTATTGTTTGTCCTTCATGTTCTAATTATTTAATGTTACCCCTTCCTTGTGTTTTTTGTAATAAATAATTAAAAAAATAAAATAAATTTAAAAGAACACAGTGTCCAAAGAAGGGCCAGATGTATACAGAATGGTGTCGTCTGCGTAGAGGTGGATCAGAGACTCACCAGCAGCAAGAACAACATCGTTGATATATACAGAGAAAAGAGTCGGCCCGAGAATTGAACCCTGTGGTACCCCCATAGAGACTGCCAGAGGTCCGGACAACAGGCCCTCCGATTTGACACACTGAAGTCTATCTGATTGAGAGAGTTGAAAGCCTTGGCCAGGTCGATGAAGACGGCTGCACAGTACTGTCTTTTATCGATGACGGGTTATGATATCGTTTAGTACCTTTTGCGTGGCTGAGGTGTACCCGTGACCGGCTCTGACACCAGATTGAGCAGCGGAGAAGGTACGGTGGGATTCGAAATGGTCAGTGATCTGTTTATTAACTTGGCTTTCAAAGACTTTAGAAAGGCAGGGCAGGATGGATATAGGTCTGTCGCAGTTTGGGTCTAGAGTGTCACCCCCTTAGAAGCGGCAGCTTTCCAATCTTTAGGGATTGGTAATAGGGGTTGCAACAATGGCGGCGGATCATTTTATAAAGAGAGGGCAGCATTCGCTCAAAACTGAAAGAGCAAACCACCGTTTTTAATCATGGCAAGGCGACCGGATACATGACAGAATATAAACAGTGCAGCTATTCCCTCCGCAAGGCAATCAAACAAGCAAACCGTCAGTATAGAGACAAAGTAGAGTCACAATTCAACGGCTCAAACACGAGATGTATGTGGTCTACAGTCAATCACAGATTACAGAAAAAAAGAAAACCAGCCCCGTCGCGGACATCGAAGTCTTACTCCCAGACAAATTAAACAACTTCTTTGCACGCTTTGAGGACAATACAGTGCCACCGACACGGCCCGCTACCAAAGCCTGTGGGCTTTCCTTCTCCGTGGCTGAGGTGAGTAAAACATTTAAACGTGGTAACCCTCGCAAGGCTGGTGGCCCAGACGGCATTCTTCAGAGCGCATTAAATGGCGCATTGTCAACAGATTGGATTGAATACCAGACTAAAGATGAACAATGTCATTTCAAATGAACAAAATGAAGCTCCGGTGGGAACAATAAAGTTTGGTGAAGTTAAAGGTGTGTGCAAGATGTTAAGGCAATAAAATACTTTAAAACTTCACCAAACTTTATTGTTCCCACAGGAGCTTCATTTGTTCATTTGAAATGACATTGTACCATAGGGAGTAGTGCCACCTCGTTCTGGTCGTGCTGTTAACAAGTCCCATCTGATCATCACACACACACACACACACACACACACACACACACACACACACACACACACACACACACACACACACACACACACACACACACACACACACACACACACACACACACACACACACACACACACACACACACACACCCCTCTGGTCATTCTCTTTCTTCCTGTTCCTCGAGGAGACACCATTCTAATTGCTGTCCTCTCCCCTGTTCATTCATTAGTGCACTAGGTAAGTCGTTCCCTCTGTAGGTTCCCTCCCTGGAGTTAGAGAGCACACAGTGGCATCTCTTCTCCTCACTTCACAGTGGAAACCATGGAAATATGATAGACTCCAGTAGATAGAGGTCTACACTGTGGATTCTGAAGATGGTTCTCCTCCCCTCTCCTCCTGTCCTCCCCCCCCCTCCTACTCTTCCCCTGTCCTCTCCTCCTCCTCCCCTGCCCTCTCATCCTCTCCTCCCCCCTCCTACTCCTCCCCTGCCCTCTCCTCCTCCTCCCCTGCCCTCTCATCCTCTCCTCCCCCCTCCTCATCCTCCCCTGTCCTCTCCTCCTCCTCTCCTGTCCTCTACTCCCCTCCCCCTCCTCATCCTCCCCTCCCCTCTCCTCTCCTCCTCCCCTGTCCTCTCCTCCTCCCCTAATAGGGTCATAATGGGGTCATAATGGGGTCTAAGGGGGTCTAAATGGGGTCATAAGGGGGTCTAATGGTGTCATAATGGTGTCATAATGGGGTCATAAAGGGGTCTAAGGGGGTCTAAGGGGGTCATAATGGGGTCTAAGGGGGTCTAAATGGTCATAAAGGGGTCTAAGGGGTCTAAGGGGGTCATAATGGGGTCTAAGGGGGGTCTTAAGGGGGTCTAATGGGGTCTAAGGGGGTCATAATGGGGTCTAAGGGGGGTCATAATGGGGTCTAAGGGGGTCTAAGGGGGTCATAATGGGGTCTAAGGGGGTCTAAATGGTCTAAAGGGTCATAAAGGGGTCTAAGGGGGTCATAATGGGGTCTAACGGGGTCTAAGGGGGTCTAAGGGGGTCTAAATGGTCATAAAGGGGTCATAAAGGGGTCATAAAGGGGTCTAAGGGATCCAAGGGGCAGGCATGCCTTTACACATGGCAGCACAAATGAAAACGTCTCCCGCAGCCTGACTCATTAATTCCCTGGCCCTATGCCCTGGTCTGTCCCACTAATTACACCCAGGCATCGTTTCTCCTTCGCTTCCTGCCACGAGTCAAGCTGCACCAAGTGGCTGCATGGGACAGTCATACTTACTGACATCAGCACCTCCCTGAACCCGGAGTCGATTACGGAGTAGTCTAGGAGCCGGGATTCAACCCGATCTCGCCATGTCAACGATGAAACCTTTTAAAAGGGCAATGTTCCCGGATTGTAGAGACCATATTCATGGTAAATGCTGCATATGTCAAATCAATCAGAAATGTAAGTTAAATGTCCTATTGACGACAAAGCGTGATGGGATGGAATCCCGGCCAAGATTAGACCATGAGGATAGATTGGTTAGCCACGGAGCCACGGAGCCACGGAGCCCTGTTAGGGAAATGCCAGTTCCTACAACCGTAATAACATCTGCTAAACACATGTATGTAACAAGTAAAACGTGATTTGATTTGGTGAGAGGACAGTGGAAGTGACTACATAATAGAGCTCATTGAAGCTCCATGTGAATAATCTCCATTGTTAGGATTATGTTTAGTTTTCGTCTTAGCCGTTGCCGTAACCATTCCGGTCCTGTACACACTTTTAAATGAATGACACGTGAAACATTTACAACTGAATTTCTGTCAATTTAAAAGGTTCGTTTCGGAACGGCGTGTTGCCGTAGCAACGGTATATATATAGGTAGGTAAACATTTAGCTAGTTCTGCCGATTCACCTTCCCAGACAGACAGACAGACAGACAGACAGACAGACAGACAGACAGACAGAGAGTGAGACAGAGAGTGAGACAGAAAGACAGGGAGAAAGCACATCCCCTGTTTTTAACATTCTGTTATCTTATCTTGTTGTAAAATAACACTGTGTACAGAGCTACTGAATAATTTTTATTTCAGAAACAGCTGGGGAAAATGTCACTGTCTGGGAAGAACTCCTATCTAATCGTTAAGAAGAAGAGAATCATTTCTATCTATCTAATCGTTAAGGAGAAGAGAATCATTTCTATCTAATCGTTAAGAAGAAGAGAATCATTTCTATCTAT
Source organism: Salmo salar (assembly GCF_905237065.1). Taxonomy (NCBI): domain Eukaryota; kingdom Metazoa; phylum Chordata; class Actinopteri; order Salmoniformes; family Salmonidae; genus Salmo; species Salmo salar. Next base: position 91,566,484 of record NC_059461.1, read on the forward strand.
CTAATCGTTAAGGAGAAGAGAATCATTTCTATCTAATCATTAAGAAGAAGAGAATCATTTCTATCTATCTAATCGTTAAGGACACTTACAAGGGATGAAACGTGGTAAAAAGCTTATTTCCCTTTCACAGGGCAAATCTGCTGAAACAGCAGGGCTTGGTCAACAGATGGCCTGACTTGGACTCAGCATGAGGCTGTTTATATATATATTTTTTAATACTCTCTCATTCTCTCCCCCCTCTCTCTTTCTCTCCATCTCCATCTCTCCCTCTCTCTCTCTCTAATAACTCACAGAGAATGAGGAAAGGGAAGTGGGTGAAAAGTCAAATACGGAGAGAGAAACAGAGATATACACTGAGTGTACAAAACATTAAGAACACCTGCTGTTTCCATGACATAGACTGACCAGGTGAATCCAGGTGAAAGCTACGATCCCTTATTGATGTCACTTGTTAAATCCACTTCAAATCAGTGTAGATGAAGGGGAGGAGACAGGTTAAAGAAGGATTTTTAAGCCTTGAGACAATTGAGACATGGATTGTGTATGTGTGCCATTCAGACGGTGAATGGGCAAGACTAAATATTTAAAGTGCCTGTGAACAGGGTATGGTAGTAGGTACCAGGCACACCGGTTTGTGTCAACAACTGCAACACTGCTGGGTTTTTCACGCTCAACCGTTTCCCGTGTGTATCAAGAATGGTCCACCACCCAAAGGACATCCAGCCAACTTGACACAACTGTGGGAAGCATTGGAGTGAACATGGGACAGCATCCCTGTGGGACGCTTTCCACACCTTGTAGAGTCCATGACCTGACGAATTGAGGCAAAAAAGAGAGGACTGAGCGTATATAGAGAGACAACACAGAGAGAGATTTGTTAATGCCGGACACTTCCCACAAATCATATTTCCTCATTTGAATTCCACTCAACTCTGTGTATCATCCTCACCATGGGAGTTGATTCAGCTGAATTCCACTCAACTCTTTGTAATCATCCTCACCATGGGAGTTGATTCAGTGAATTCCACTCAACTCTTTGTAATCTTCCTCACCATGGGAGTTGATTCAACTGAATTCCACTCAACTCTGTGTATCATCCTCACCATGGGAGTTGATTCAGTGAATTCCACTCAACTCTGTGTATGGGTCATCATTGCCTGATTCTCATGATATTTGGATATTTCCCAGGGTGACTGTTATCCATCTTACATACAGAATTTCATTTCGCTCACATGAAACAGGAAATGGGAGATGAATGAACCGTAGAATCCACAGCCCATAAAAGGAGTTATGTCTGCTTCCTACATGACACTCTATTTCCTATTTAGAGCACTACTTTTGACCAGAGCACTACTTTTGACCAGAGCACTACTTTTGACCAAAGCCCAAGTGTTGATTTGTATTTTTAATCCCAGGCCCCCGTCCCCACAGGAGGCCTTCTGCCTTTTGTACGCCGTCATTGTAAATAAGAATTTGTTCTTAACTGACTTGCCTAGTTAAATAAAGGTTAAATATTTATTTAAATTTTTTTAAGAATGAATATAGGGCTCCGGTCAAAAGTAGTACACTATATAGTGAATAGAGGACCATTTGTAACACAAAGCATGATCCTCCAAGAATAGCTTTTATGTTTATTGGCAGTGTTGTAGCGGTCTCAAGTCCTGTCTTGTCTTGGTGTTTGGATACATTTGTGCTTGGTCTTGACTCGGTCTCGGACAGTGAAAAACTCTCATTTCTTCCCGAGACCAGCTGACTAAAAACAACTCATCATTATCAGCTTCCATTCAGCGTGTTAATCCAATGCGCCAGGCCACATAAATATATACACTCCATTCTGGAAACATGAATATCTTAACAGCCTTTATATCTATTATAGACATGTTAGTACAAACGTTTGAACTTATATCTACCAGTAAATGCTAACTAAGATAACAATGAGTATGGAAACCAAGTATTGAAAATGTTTAGTCCGAAGTGTTGGTTAGTAGGCTATTTTTTGTAATTGAATTTTTATTTTATTATATATTAATTTTTTTTAGGAGTGGATCAGCTTAGTATTGCGGAAAGAATATTGCTTCCATCAATGTAATTGTCTGTATCATTTCCGATCCCCCATATATTTTGGGGGTAAATATATATATATGCATACACACATGCATACATATACACATATATACATACACATACCTATATAGACATACATAATTTAAAAAAAAATATACCTTTATTATTATTCCCCCAAACCCTACCACCCTTCCCCCAATTGGAGTAAACTAATAAACACTTTGGCTTTTACCTTCAGTTTATACATCTTATACACATTTTACAGACACAATCTATTTTACAATAGTTATTTTTTGTTTGTTTTTAGTCCTTCCTCTATTTCTGATGTCCATCCAGTTTGATTTCTATTTGTAACTGTGCTATATCACAAAGTTTCTGAACCTATATACATTTTACAGACCCCGTATGTTTTACATTGGTTATCTTGTTATTAGTCCCACCCTTCAGCTCCATTCAACCCCTCCCATCTATCTCTCAACACCATCCATTTCGGATTTCTATTTGCCATAGAATTTTCAACTGTGGTGTGATGCTTCACAAAACAATGGAACCTTTCTATTCTCATAGCTTCTACAGATTGGGAATTAAAAATAATCATTTTTGCTAAAATAATTATTATATTACTGATTGATTGACTATGGCTTTTCAAATCACCCAGTATTGCTATCTGCAGCGTTAATTCTAGGCAAATGTTGCCATTCTTCAGCCATTCCTGGACCTGTGACCAAAAACGAGCTACATATGGACAGTACCAAAACAAATGATCTAATGACTCTGCCTCCTCACAGCAGAATCTGCAGAGCTGGGAAGATTGTATCCCCCATATATATAACATTCTATTAGTTGCAAGAATTTTGTATAGTAATTTAAATTGAAAAATTCGAAGTTTTGAATTCGGCGTTGTTTTGCGTATCAATTCATAAACCATGTGCCATGGAATGGGCACATCGAAAATCTCTTCCCAACTATTTTGCAATTTATATGGCAGAGCCATCAGTTTTTTGGTCCTTAAATGAAATTGGTATATGTTTTTATTTATCACACTTTTCTTTAACCATTTATGTTCTTTAATACAGGGCCGACATACAAGTTCCTTACTTTTTTCCCCTTCTACTTGCCTCTTCCATATTTGTGGTAATGCTGCAATTAATTGGATGTAATTTTGGGTAGAGCAGACATTTCCATATGTCTGTGTTAGCTGCATGTGTGACATCACTCCACCAGTCCTATTTATAATATCATTAACTAAAATTATACCTTTTTAAGCATTTCTTCGAAAAATGCATTTTTTAAAAAAAATCAATTAGTATATTTGAGTTTAACCACAATATTTGTTGTATTATTTGTTCTGTCTTTTCAGGTGGATTAAACTGAAATTGTAACCAACTTTCTAAGGCTTGTTTAAAAAAATGTAAGATATTTTGGAGATTATTTCCTTTTCAAACAACCGGAAGTGGGCAGGTGTAATCTGAATAAAGGGAAAAAGACCCTTGAACATCAGGATGAGACATTTGTACCAATTTACTAGAAAACCAGTTTGGATTTAAATATAACTTTGGTATGACTGATGCCTTTAGTGAGAGGTCTAATGCTTTGATATTTAATCATTTCTACCCTGCCGAATTAATATTTGTTATATAAATAGGCCCTTTTAATTTTATCTGGCTTGCTGTTCCAAATAAAATTGAATATTTTTTGTTCAAATCATTTAAAAAGCAGGTCACTAAGTGTAGGCAAAACCATAAGCAAATAGGTAAACTGGGATATGATTAAAGAGTTAATCAGGGTGATTTTTACACAAATAGACAGGTATTTTCCTTTCCACGGTAGCAAGATCTCACTACCTTTCCATGGTAGTGACATCATTTCTTTCTTTTGGGATTTGTATACAGAGTATGTCCACATCTCCTTCAGACTATTTAATTGGTAAACTACATGGTAATGTAAAATGTGCATTTTTTTTTGTAATCCAATACGTAATATAATTATCTTATTTGGGTTTTAATCCAGAGAGGATAGCAAAAGGGTCTAGATCCTCTATGAGGCCGTGGAGAGACTCTAATTGTGCTTTTAAAAGAAAACATGAATCATCGGCGTGCAACGACACCTTGGTTTTTAAGCCACGGATTTCTAATTCCTTAATATTATTGTTTGATCTGATTTTAATAGCTAACATTTCAATGGCAATAATAAATAAATATGCCGATAGTGGACAACCTTGTTTTACTCCTCGAGATAGTTTAAAACTTTCTGAGATGTAGCCATTATTTACTATTTTACACCTAGGGTTACTATACATAACTTTAACCCATTTTATAAGAGATTCCCCAAAATTGTAATATTCAATTGTCATCATGCTCTGTTTCCATCAGGGGCGTAGACATGGATGGGCCTGGGTGGACAGAGGCCCATTAACTGGGGAGCCAGGCCCTGACAGGCCCACCCAATCAGATTGACGTGACTTAAGCATTGTCGGTGTGATTTTGAGAGTGAAAAATCTGACAAATATAAAGGAAAACACATCAAAAACCATTTGTCACACAGGGTGTCTTTCCTTCATACGTTTTTTTTTCAAAATTAGAGTCTACCCACTACACCACTGGATAGGGCTGATGGAAAGACAGCAGTCACACACAGCATGATGTCAAAGGATAAGCAGTCCATAAACTCGGACATAATAAGCCAGTAGGCCCTGTCATGACGTTGCCCTGTTGGTGAGGTTAAATACCTTTCCCCCTTTTCTCTCTCTACTCTACAGAATGGACTCTTGGAAAGCCCTATGTTAACATAGAAAGATTATGGTAACATCAAAAGGTTGGGAACCGAACAATATTTCAGTAATCCAACCAGTTGAAAGTATCCGTTGGTTCTTAAAGAATATGATGTCAGATCAGTTGGCGTCTGAGACTGATGACAGGACGACATAAACTGTATCTGGGAAAGTCTACACATTCTAGTTGTCAGATTCACATGGAATTGTTGTGCAAATTAAATGTTTGAATATGAAACTATTTGTGAAAAGATTAAATATAATTTTAGTTTTTAAAATAAGATAAATATGCTGAATTAGTGGTCACTCCCACGTGAATATGTGGTACGGGGGACCAGTATGGAGAGAAAAAAAAAGAAAATGTATGAAATGTATGCATTCACTACTGTAAGTCGCTCTGGATAAGAGCGTCTGCTAAATGACTAAAATGTAATGGGTAACCGGGAACTTCTGGCCGTGAAGCTAGCTCTTGAGTTGTGGCGTCACTGTTTGGAGGGCTCAGTTCTCCCCTTGTGTGGATGGATCATAAAAACCTACATCCAGACTGCCAAACGTCTGAACTCTCGGCAGGCCAGGTGGGCATTGTTTTTCGGAAGATTCAATTTCACACTCACTTATCGCCCCGGATCTAAGAATACTAAGCCCGACGCCCTCTTTCGTCAGTTCACTGCAGATTCTGAGCCAGAAACCATTATGTCATCCTCCTGCATCGTTGTCGCTGTCTCCTGGGAGATCGAGTCCCATGTTCTCCAGGCTCAGCAGAACCAAGCTGATCCAGGTAACGGTCCTAGTAAGGCTCTGTTTGTGCCAGATTCAGTTCGCTCTGAAGTTCTTCAGTGGGCCCATTCTACTCACCTCACCTGTCACCCTGGCATGAACCGGACTGTCGCCTTCCTGCGTCAGCGATTTTGGTGGCCCACGTGGAGATAGACGCTCGGAAATTCATCTCAGCCTGCTCGGGTCTGTGCCCGGAACAAAACCTCAGACTAAACCTACGTCCGGTCTGCTTCGCCCTCTTCCCATAGCCAGTTGCCCCTGGTCACACATAGCTCTGGACTTCGTTACTGGCTCTCCCCCCCCATCTAACGGTAACTCAGTCATCTACACTATTATTGCCCGATTTTCCAAAGAGGCTCACTTCATTCCCCTCTCCAAGCTTCCTTCCTCCAGGGAGACTGCGGACCTGCTGGTATCCCATGTCTTGCGGATGCATGGCATCCCTATTGACATTGTTTCTGACAGGGGACCCCAGTTTACATCCCAGTTATGGAGAGCCTTCTGCATAGCACTTGGTATTAATGTTAGCCTTTCATCTGGATATCACCCCCAGACCAATGGCCAGACGGAGTGGGCCAACCTGGAGTTGGAGACTGCCCTTCGCCGTGTGACTTCGACTAACCCTTCCTCCTGGAGTGGCCAGTTACCCTGGGTGGAATATGCCCACAATACCCTTGAACACAACGATGTCCATTGGTATGTATATGAAGATCATATAAGAGAGATCTATCATTGTAGCCTACACAGACAAGCTGAGAACAATTAAGAACTTGAAAGGTTGAAAAACATATATGTTATACTGTACATGCCACATGAAAGATGAGAATAAATATGAAAAGTCTGTGCCGGCCGGGATGAAAGTGATAAATGGATTGTGTGGTGTAATGAAAGCCATGGTTTCGCATTTCCTTTCATTTGTTCTGTTGGATGTAGCTCTGCTTTTCTTCTCTGGTCCAAACACTCTCCTCTCATCACAGGGTTCTACTATCATACCAGAGGAACATCACAGAGTTCTACTATTATACCAGCGGAACATCACAGGCTTCTACTATTATACCAGAGGAACATCACAGGGTTCTACTATTATACCAGAGGAACATCACAGAGTTCTACTATTATACCAGAGGAACATCAGAGTTCTACTATCATACCAGAGGAACATCACAGGGTTCTACTATCATACCAGAGGAACATCACAGGGTTCTACTATTATACCAGAGGAACATCACAGGTTCTACTATTATACCAGAGGAACATCACAGGGTTCTACTATTTCCAACTCAAGTTCTACTATTATACCAGAGGAACATCACAGGGTTCTACTATCATACCAGCGGAACATCACAGGGTTCTACTATTATACCAGAGGAACATCACAGGGTTCTACTATCATACCAGAGGAACATCACAGAGTTCTACTATTATACCAGAGGAACATCACAGGGTTCTACTATTATACCAAAGGAACATCACAGAGTTCTACTATTATACCAGAGCGTGTGTGAGTGTGTGTGTGTGTGTGTGTGAGTGTACGTGAATGTGTATGCCTGAGTGTGTGTGCGTTGGTGTGTTCCAGTTGTTATTGCTCTTTAAAGGGACATGGCCTGCCATTGACGGGAACAGAGGGGAGCACAACAACACCTACGTAGGAGAGAAGGGGAGTGTAAACCAGCAAAATGCCAAAGATTCACCTGTAGCACACACACACACACACACACACACACACACACGTGCTGCTTTGTTTTGTTTTGTACGTCCTGTTCCACTCTCTGGGATAAGGTGTTGTTTAGAGAGGGAGCAGAGAGAGGATAACATGACCCTCATTAATACTGGAACAGTGTTTCAATGAACCATACCAACCACCCAGAGAGAGAGAGATATATACGGCATAGACGCCCTACTACCACTACTATAGTATTATACTCATGAATATCTAACCCTAACTCTACTACTACTATAGTATTATACTCATGAATATCTAACCCTAACTCTACTACTACTATAGTATTATACTCATGAATATCTAACCCTAACTCTACTACTACTATAGTATTATACTCATGAATATCTAACCCTAACTCTGCTACTACTATAGTATTATACTCATGAATATCTAACCCTAACTCTACTACTACTACTATTATAGTATTATACTCATGAATATCTAACCCTAACTCTACTACTACTACTATATAGTATTATACTCATGAATATCTAACCCTAACTCTACTACTACTATAGTATTATACTCATGAATATCTAACCCTAACTCTACTACTACTATAGTATTATACTCATGAATATCTAACCCTAACTCTACTACTACTATAGTATTATACTCATGAATATCTAACCCTAACTCTGCTACCACTACTATAGTATTATACTCATGAATATCTAACCCTAACTCTACTACTACTATAGTATTATACTCATGAATATCTAACCCTAACTCTACTACTACTAATAGTATTATACTCATGAATATCTAACCCTAACTCTGCTACTACTATAGTATTATACTCATGAATATCTAACCCTAACTCTACTACTACTATAGTATTATACTCATGAATATCTAACCCTAACTCTACTACTACTATAGTATTATACTCATGAATATCTAACCCTAACTCTACCACTACTATAGTATTATACTCATGAATATCTAACCCTAACTCTACTACTACTATAGTATTATACTCATGAATATCTAACCCTAACTCTACCACTACTATATTGTATTATACTCATGAATATCTAACCCTAACTCTACTACTACTACTTAGTATTATACTCATGAATATCTAACCCTAACTCTACTACTACTATAGTATTATACTCATGAATATCTAACCCTAACTCTACTACTACTATAGTCTTATACTCATGAATATCTAACCCTAACTCTACTACTACTACTATAGTATTATACTCATGAATATCTAACCCTAACTCTGCTACTACTATAGTATTATACTCATGAATATCTAACCCTAACTCTACTACTACTATTAGTATTATACTCATGAATATCTAACCCTAACTCTGCTACTACTATCTTAGTATTATACTCATGAATATATAACCCTAACTCTACTACTACTACTATTATAGTATTATACTCATGAATATCTAACCCTAACTCTACTACTACTACTATAGTATTATACTCATGAATATCTAACCCTAACTCTACTACTACTATAGTATTATACTCATGAATATCTAACCCTAACTCTGCTACTACTATAGTATTATACTCATGAATATATAACCCTAACTCTACTACTACTATAGTATTATACTCATGAATATCTAACCCTAACTCTGCTACTACTATAGTATTATACTCATGAATATCTAACCCTAACTCTACTACTACTATAGTATTATACTCATGAATATCTAACCCTAACTCTACTACTACTACTACTATAGTATTATACTCATGAATATCTAACCATAACTCTACTACTACTACTACTACTATAGTATTATACTCATGAATATCTAACCCTAACTCTACTACTACTACTACTATAGTATTATACTCATGAATATCTAACCCTAACTCTCCTACCACTATAGTAACATGCTGTTAAACTCATTCGTTATCTAACCCTAGACTTTACCCTCCTGATAGACTAATGGAGGCTGTCCTCTCCCCCTCCTGATAGACTAATGGAGGCTGTCCTCTCCCCCTCCTGATAGACTAATGGAGCCTGTCCTCTCCCCCTCCTGATAGACTAATGGAGGCTGTCCTCTCCCCCTCCTGATAGACTAATGGAGGCTGTCCTCTCCCCCTCCTGATAGACTAATGGAGCCTGTCCTCTCCCCCTCCTGATAGACTAATGGAGGCTGTGTCCTCCCTCCTCCTGATAGACTAATGGAGGCTGTGTCCTCTCCCCCTCCTGATAGACTAATGGAGGCTGTCCTCTCCCTCCTCCTGATAGACTAATGGAGGCTGTGTCCTCCCTCCTCCTGATAGACTAATGGAGGCTGTCCTCTCCCTCCTCCTGATAGACTAATGGAGGCTGTGTCCTTTACCGTCTGAATGAGACCCTGTTCCCTGTATAGAGGGTTCTGTTCGCCAAATGGTGCCGGAATGGATGGCTGCCATTTTATGTGCTCCTAAACAGCTGTGCTATTTTGTTTGTTTTTCACATTGTTTGTTAGTCATTTTGTACATAATGTTGCTGCTACCATCTCTTATGACCGAAAAGAGCTTCTGGACATCTGAACTGCGATTACTCACCTCGAACTGGACGAAGATTATTTCTTTAATGAGTCCGACGCAAAGGATATACTGCTTTGGCGAGACAAGGCCCAAATCCAATTCATTAGTGTGAAGAAAAGACGGGAAAAAAGGGGAAGTCTCGAGGTATTGCTCGCCTGAGGTAGAATACCTCATGATAAGCTGTAGACCACACTATCTACCAAGAGAATTCTCATCTGTATTATTCATAGCCATCAATTTACCACCACAAACCGAAGCTGGCACTAAGACCGCACTCAACGAGCTGTATAAAGTCCATATGCAAACAAGAAAAATGCTCATCCAGAAACAGCACTCCTAGTGGCCGGGGACTTTAATGCAGGCAAACTTAAATCAGTTTTACCAAGTTTCTACTAGCGTGTCACATGTTGGCCCAACGCTCTAACCACTAGGCTACCTGCCACCCCAGTTGTTACACTGTAGCTACTCACTGTTTATCATCTATGCATAGTCACTTTACAGATGACCACGACTGACCTGTACACCCGCACATTGACTCGGTACCGGTACCCCCTGTATATAGTATAGCCCCGTTATTGTTATGTACATTTTCTGTGTTACTTTTTGATATGATTTGATTATTAGATTTGTTTTACTTTAGTTTATTTAGTAAATATTTTTATCAACTCTATTTCTTTGAATTGCATTGTTGGTTAAAGGCTTGTAAGTAAGCATTTCCACGGTAAGGTAGAAATGCTTTGACCATGAGAGATCCCTATATAGGAAACAGAGTCTCATTCAGATCAAATCAAATCAAATGTTATTTTTCACATGCGCCAAATACAACAGGTGTATTTGGCGCATGTCTGTTGTATTTGGCGCATGTGAAAAATAACATTTGATTTGATTTGAATGAAACTCTGTTTCCTATATAGGGATCTCTCATGGTCAAAGGTAGTGCACAACATAGGCAACAAGATGGTATTTTGGGACGCCGCTAAAGTCAAGCCCAGAAAGTTGCCTCATTATACCGTTTCGCTCCAGGCGAGACAGACTGAGGCAAGCAGATACAAACAGGCCTGGCTGGTACTGGGGGAGCAGAGGGAGAGGGGGAGAGGGGGACAGCAAGCTGGCATGCCTGAACAAGAGCTGGCGTGCCTGGGCATCTCCCAGGGGGGAGGAGAGGGCTGCCTGGAGGGTGAGAGCCAGACAGGAGAGGGAGCAGCTGGGAACAGTGGATAAAGGAGATCCTCGTTAGGAAAGAGACGAGGTGTTTGAATGTTAAAAAGGTCTTATCAGCGACGGTTTGACCACAGAGGGTTGTGTTCAGGGTTAGGAAGCGTATTCTACTCATTCTTTTCCCCTCCATGTTGTTCTCCTGCTTTTTACCCGGCATCTCTCTACCTGTGGGGCTTGAATGGATATGTTATACAGTATGTGGGATAGGTGGACGCTCTCTCTTTCCCATTTAGTGCATCCGTCCGTGTGTGTGTGTGTGTGTGTGTGTGTGCGCGTGTGTGAGTAAGTGTGTGTGTGTGTGTGTGTGTGTGCGCGTGTGAGTAAGTGTGTGTGTGTGAGTAAGTGTGTGTGTGTAAGTGTGGACATGACCAGAGGACATTTCTCCAAAAAGTACGATCTTTGTCCCCATGTGCAGCTGCAAACCGTAGTCTGGCTTTTTTATGGCGGTTTTGGAGCAGTGGCTTCTTCCTTGCTGAGCGGCCTTTCAGGTTATGTCGATATAGGACTCGTTTTACTGTGGATATAGATACTTTTGTACCCGTTTCCTCCAGCATCTTCACAAGGTCCTTTGCTGTTGTTCTGGGATTGATTTGCACTTTTCGCACCAAAGTACGTTCATCTCTAGGAGACAGAACGCGCCTCCTTCCTGAGCGGTATGACGGCTGCGTGGTCCCGGGGTGTTTATACTTGCGTACTATTGTTTCTACAGATGAACGTGGTACCTTCAGGTGTTTGAAAATTGCTCCCAAGGATGAACCAGACTTGTGGAGGTCTACAATTTTTTGGGGCTGATTTCTTTTGATTTTCCCATGATGTCAAGCAAAGAGGCACTGAGTTTGAAGGTATGCCTTGAAATACATCCACAGGTACACCTCCAATTGACTCAAATGATGTCAAATAGCCTATCAGAAGCTTCTAATGCCATGACATCATTTTCTGGTATTTTCCAAGCTGTTTAAAGGCACAGTCAACTTAGTGTATGTAAACCTCTGACCCACTGGATTTGTGATACAGTGAATTAGAAGTGAAATAATCTGTCTGTAAACAATTGTTAGAATAATTACTTGTGTCATGCACAAAGTAGATGTCCTAACCGACTTGCCAAAACTATAGCTTGTTAACAAAAAATGTGTGTAGTGGTTGAAAAACGAGTTTTGTTGACTCCAAACCTAAGTCTATGTAGACTTCCCACTACAACTGTATTTGGGGTTTTAACGTTACCCCAAGATATTTACCTCCTTCTGGAGACCATCTAGTTGGGGTTTTAGCATTATTACAAGGCAGTTAACTCCTGTAATTACTCACAATTGAACAGCTCAGACACGAGAGGTATGTGGCAGGGTCTACAGTCAATCACTGACTACAAAAAGAAAACCTGCCCCGTCGCGGACCCGGTGAGGGAGGATTAAATGGCAGGGATGAGCCGTGAGGGAGGATTAAATGGCAGGGATGAGCCGTGAGGGAGGATTAAATGGCAGGGATGAGCCGTGAGGGAGGATTAAATGGCAGGGATGAGCCGTGAGGGAGGATTAAATGGCAGGGATGAGCCGTGAGGGAGGATTAAATGGCAGGGATGAGACGTGAGGGAGGATTAAATGGCAGGGATGAGCCGTGAGGGAGGATTAAATGGCAGGGATGAGACGTGAGGGAGGATTAAATGGCAGGGATGAGACGTGAGGGAGGATTAAATGGCAGGGATGAGACGTGAGGGAGGATTAAATGGCAGGGATGAGACGTGAGGGAGGATTAAATAGCAGGGATGAGACGTGAGGGAGGATTAAATAGCAGGGATGAGACGTGAGGGAGGATTAAATAGCAGGGATGAGACGTGAGGGAGGATTAAATAGCAGGGATGAGACGTGAGGTTAGATTAAATCAAATCATTTCAACTTGTATTTGTCACATACACGTTTAGCAGATGTAGCGAAATGCTTGTGTTTCTTGCTCCGACAGTGTAGTAATACCTAACAAGTAATATCTAACAATTCACAACAATACACACAATACAGACAAACCTAAAAGTCAAAGAATGGAATTAGGGAATATATAAATATTAGGATGAGCAATGTCAGAGTGGTATAGACTAAAATACAGTATAATAGAATACAGTATATACATATGAGATGAGTAATACAGTAGAATAGAATACAGTATATACAAATGAGATGAGTAATACAGAATAGAATACAGTATATACATATGAGATGAGTAAAGCAGTATGTAAACATTATTAAAGTGACCAGTGATTCCATGTCTATGTACACAGGGCAGCAGCCTCTCAGGTGCAGAGTTGAGTAACCGGGTGGAAGCCACATAGTGATGGTTATTTAACGGTCTGATGGCCTTGAGATAGAAGCTGTTTTTCAGTCTCTCGGTCTCCAGCTTTGATGCACTTGTACTGACCTCGCCTTCTGGATGATAGCGGGGTGAACAGGCAGTGGCTCGGGTGGTTGTTGTCCTCGATGATCTTTTTGGCCTTCCTGTGACATCGGGTGGTGTAGGTGTCCTGGAGGGCAGGTAGTTTGCCCCCGGTGATGCGTTGTGCAGACCTCACTACCCTCTGGAGAGCCTTACGGTTGTGGGCGGAGCAGCTGCCGTACCAGGCGATGATACAGACCGACAGGATGCTCTCGATTGCGCAGCATAAATAGCAGGAATAGCAGGGATGAGAGAGTGAATGAAATAGCAGGGATGAGAGGTGAGTATGAAATGGCAGGGATGAGAGGTGAGTGAAATGGCAGGGATGAGAGGTGAATGAAATGGCAGGGATGAGAGGTGAATGAAATGGCAGGGATGAGAGGTGAATGAAATGGCAGGGATGAGAGGTGAGTGAAATGGCAGGGATGAGAGGTGAGGTAATGAAATGGCATGGATGAGAGGTGAGAATGAAATGGCATGGATGAGAGGTGATAATGAAATGGCAGGGATGAGAGGTGAGTGAATGAAATGGCATGGATGAGAGGTGAGTAATGAAATGGCAGGGATGAGAGGTGAGGGTATGAAATGGCATGGATGAGAGGTGAGGGTGAATGAAATGGCATGGATGAGAGGTGAATGAAATGGCATGGATGAGAGGTGAGTGAATGAAATGGCATGGATGAGAGGTGAATGAAATGGCATGGATGAGAGGTGATGAATGAAATGGCAGGGATGAGAGGTGAGTGAATGAAATGGCATGGATGAGAGGTGAGGGTGAATGAAATGGCATGGATGAGAGGTGAGGGTGAATGAAATGGCATGGATGAGAGGTGAGGGTGAATGAAATGGCATGGATGAGGGGTGAGAGGTGAATGAAATGGCATGGATGAGAGGTGAGGGTGAGTGAAATGGCATGGATGAGAGATGAGAGGTGAATGAAATGGCATGGATGAGAGATGAGAGGTGAGTGTAAATAGCAGGGATGAGAAGGATGAGGGTGAGTGTAAATGGCAGGGATGAGAAATGAGGGTGAGTGAAATAGCAGGGATGAGAGGTGTGGGTGAGTGAAATGGCAGGGATGAGAGGTGAGGGTGAGTGAAATAGCAGGGATGAGGGATGAGAGGTGAATGAAATAGCAGGGATGAGAGGGTGAATGAAATGGCAGGGATGAGAGGGTGGGTGAAATAGCAGGGATGAGAGGGTGAGTGTAATGGCAGGGATGAGAGGGTGAATGTAAATAGCAGGGATGAGAGGTGAGGGTGAATGAAATAGCAGGGATGAGAGGTGAGGGTGAATGTAATAGCAGGGATGAGAGGTGAGGGTGAGTGTAATAGCAGGGATGAGGGGTGAGAGGTGAATGAAATGGCAGGGATGAGAGGTGAATGAAATGGCAGGGATGAGAGGTGAATGAAATGGCAGGGATGAGAGGTGAATGAAATGGCAGGGATGAGAGGTGAATGAAATGGCAGGGATGAGAGGTGAGGGTGAGTGTAATAGCAGGGATGAGGGATGAGAGGTGAATGTAATAGCAGGGATGAGAGGTGAATGTAATAGCAGGGATGAGAGG
This sequence comes from Salmo salar, assembly GCF_905237065.1. Lineage (NCBI taxonomy): Eukaryota > Metazoa > Chordata > Actinopteri > Salmoniformes > Salmonidae > Salmo > Salmo salar. The sequence continues at coordinate 91,581,538 of NC_059461.1, forward strand.
TGAATGAAATAGCAGGGATGAGAGGTGATGATGAAATAGCAGGGATGAGAGGTGAGGGTGAGTGAAATAGCAGGGATGAGAGATGAGGGTGAATGAAATAGCAGGGATGAGAGGTGAGGGTGAGTGAAATGGCAGGGATGAGGGTTGAGAGGTGAATGAAATGGCAGGGACGAGGGATGAGAGGTGAATGAAATGGCAGGGACGAGGGATGAGAGGTGAGTGAAATGGCAGGGACGAGGGATGAGGGTGAAGTGAAATGGCAGGGACGAGGGATGAGGGTGAGTGAAATGGCAGGGACGAGGGATGAGGGTGAGTGAAATGGCAGGGACGAGGGATGAGGGTGAGTGAAATGGCAGGGACGAGAGGTGAGGGTGAGTGAAATGGCAGGGACGAGAGGTGAGGGTGAGTGAAATGGCAGGGACGAGAGGTGAGGGTGAGTGAAATGGCAGGGACGAGGGGTGAGGGTGAGTGAAATGGCAGGGACGAGGGATGAGGGTGAGTGAAATGGCAGGGACGAGAGGTGAGGGTGAGTGAAATGGCAGGGACGAGAGGTGAGGGTGGGTGAAATGGCAGGGACGAGAGGTGAGGGTGGGTGAAATGGCAGGGACGAGAGGTGAGGGTGGGTGAAATGGCAGGGACGAGAGGTGAGGGTGGGTGAAATGGCAGGGACGAGAGGTGAGGGTGGGTGAAATGGCAGGGACGAGAGGGTGGGTGAAATGGCAGGGACGAGAGGGTGGGTGAAATGGCAGGGACGAGAGGGTGGGTGAAATGGCAGGGACGAGAGGGTGGGTGTAATGGCAGGGACGAGAGGGTGGGTGAAATGGCAGGGACGAGAGGGTGGGTGTAATGGCAGGGACGAGAGGGTGGGTGTAATGGCAGGAACGAGAGGGTGGGTGTAATGGCAGGGACGAGAGGGTGGGTGTAATGGCAGGGACGAGAGGGTGGGTGTAATGGCAGGGACGAGAGGGTGGGTGTAATGGCAGGGACGAGAGGGTGGGTGTAATGGCAGGGACGAGAGGGTGGGTGTAATGGCAGGGACGAGAGGGTGGGTGTAATGGCAGGGACGAGAGGGTGGGTGTAATGGCAGGGACGAGAGGGTGGGTGTAATGGCAGGGACGAGAGGGTGGGTGTAATGGCAGGGACGAGAGGGTGGGTGTAATGGCAGGGACGAGAGGGTGGGTGTAATGGCAGGGACGAGAGGGTGGGTGTAATGGCAGGACGAGAGGGTGGGTGTAATGGCAGGGACGAGAGGGTGGGTGTAATGGCAGGGACGAGAGGGTGGGTGTAATGGCAGGGACGAGAGGGTGGGTGTAATGGCAGGGACGAGAGGGTGGGTGTAATGGCAGGGACGAGAGGGTGGGTGTAATGGCAGGGACGAGAGGTGGGTGTAATGGCAGGGACGAGAGGGTGGGTGTAATGGCAGGGACGAGAGGGTGGGTGTAATGGCAGGGACGAGAGGGTGGGTGTAATGGCAGGGACGAGAGGGTGGGTGTAATGGCAGGGACGAGAGGGTGGGTGTAATGGCAGGGACGAGAGGGTGGGTGTAATGGCAGGGACGAGAGGGTGGGTGTAATGGCAGGGACGAGAGGTGGGTGTAATGGCAGGGACGAGAGGGTGGGTGTAATGGCAGGGACGAGAGGTGGGTGTAATGGCAGGGACGAGAGGGTGGGTGTAATGGCAGGGACGAGAGGGTGGGTGTAATGGCAGGGACGAGAGGGTGGGTGTAATGGCAGGGACGAGAGGGTGGGTGTAATGGCAGGGACGAGAGGGTGGGTGTAATGGCAGGGACGAGAGGGTGGGTGTAATGGCAGGGACGAGAGGGTGGGTGTAATGGCAGGGACGAGAGGGTGGGTGTAATGGCAGGGACGAGAGGGTGGGTGTAATGGCAGGGACGAGAGGGTGGGTGTAATGGCAGGGACGAGAGGGTGGGTGTAATGGCAGGGACGAGAGGGTGGGTGTAATGGCAGGGACGAGAGGGTGGGTGTAATGGCAGGGACGAGAGGGTGGGTGTAATGGCAGGGACGAGAGGGTGGGTGTAATGGCAGGGACGAGAGGGTGGGTGTAATGGCAGGGACGAGAGGGTGGGTGTAATGGCAGGGACGAGAGGGTGGGTGTAATGGCAGGGACGAGAGGGTGGGTGTAATGGCAGGGACGAGAGGGTGGGTGTAATGGCAGGGACGAGAGGGTGGGTGTAATGGCAGGAACGAGAGGGTGGGTGTAATGGCAGGGACGAGAGGGTGGGTGTAATGGCAGGACGAGAGGTGGGTGTAATGGCAGGGACGAGAGGGTGGGTGTAATGGCAGGGACGAGAGGGTCAGGGGGTGTAATGGCAGGGACGAGAGGGTGGGTGTAATGGCAGGGACGAGAGGGTGGGTGTAATGGCAGGGACGAGAGGGTGGGTGTAATGGCAGGGACGAGAGGGTGGGTGTAATGGCAGGGACGAGAGGGTGGGTGTAATGGCAGGGACGAGAGGGTGGGTGTAATGGCAGGGACGAGAGGGTGGGTGTAATGGCAGGGACGAGAGGGTGGGTGTAATGGCAGGGACGAGAGGGTGGGTGTAATGGCAGGGACGAGAGGGTGGGTGTAATGGCAGGGACGAGAGGGTGGGTGTAATGGCAGGGACGAGAGGGTGGGTGTAATGGCAGGGACGAGAGGGTGGGTGTAATGGCAGGGACGAGAGGGTGGGTGTAATGGCAGGGACGAGAGGGTGGGTGTAATGGCAGGGACGAGAGGGTGGGTGTAATGGCAGGGACGAGAGGGTGGGTGTAATGGCAGGGACGAGAGGGTGGGTGTAATGGCAGGGACGAGAGGGTGGGTGTAATGGCAGGGACGAGAGGGTGGGTGTAATGGCAGGGACGAGAGGGTGGGTGTAATGGCAGGGACGAGAGGGTGGGTGTAATGGCAGGGACGAGAGGGTGGGTGTAATGGCAGGGACGAGAGGGTGGGTGTAATGGCAGGGACGAGAGGGTGGGTGTAATGGCAGGGACGAGAGGGTGGGTGTAATGGCAGGGACGAGAGGGTGGGGTGTAATGGCAGGAACGAGAGGGTGGGTGTAATGGCAGGGACGAGAGGGTGGGTGTAATGGCAGGACGAGAGGGTGGGTGTAATGGCAGGGACGAGAGGGTGGGTGTAATGGCAGGGACGAGAGGGTGGGTGTAATGGCAGGGACGAGAGGGTGGGTGTAATGGCAGGGACGAGAGGGTGGGTGTAATGGCAGGGACGAGAGGGTGGGTGTAATGGCAGGGACGAGAGGGTGGGTGTAATGGCAGGGACGAGAGGGTGGGTGTAATGGCAGGGACGAGAGGGTGGGTGTAATGGCAGGGACGAGAGGGTGGGTGTAATGGCAGGGACGAGAGGGTGGGTGTAATGGCAGGGACGAGAGGGTGGGTGTAATGGCAGGGACGAGAGGGTGGGTGTAATGGCAGGGACGAGAGGGTGGGTGTAATGGCAGGGACGAGAGGGTGGGGTGTAATGGCAGGGACGAGAGGGTGGGTGTAATGGCAGGGACCCAGAGGGTGGGTGTAATGGCAGGGACGAGAGGTGGGTGTAATGGCAGGGACGAGAGGGTGGGTGTAATGGCAGGGACGAGAGGGTGGGTGTAATGGCAGGACCAGAGGGTGGGTGTAATGGCAGGGACGAGAGGGTGGGTGTAATGGCAGGGACGAGAGGGTGGGTGTAATGGCAGGGACGAGAGGGTGGGTGTAATGGCAGGGACGAGAGGGTGGGTGTAATGGCAGGGACGAGAGGGTGGGTGTAATGGCAGGGACGCAGAGGGTGGGTGTAATGGCAGGGACGAGAGGGTGGGTGTAATGGCAGGGACGCAGAGGGTGGGTGTAATGGCAGGGACGAGAGGGTGGGTGTAATGGCAGGGACGAGAGGGTGGGTGTAATGGCAGGGACGAGAGGGTGGGTGTAATGGCAGGGACGAGAGGGTGGGTGTAATGGCAGGGACGAGAGGGTGGGTGTAATGGCAGGGACGAGAGGGTGGGTGTAATGGCAGGGACCAGAGGGTGGGTGTAATGGCAGGGACGAGAGGGTGGGTGTAATGGCAGGGACCGAGAGGGTGGGTGTAATGGCAGGGACGAGAGGGTGGGTGTAATGGCAGGGACGAGAGGGTGGGTGTAATGGCAGGGACGAGAGGGTGGGTGTAATGGCAGGGACGAGAGGGTGGGTGTAATGGCAGGGACGAGAGGGTGGGTGTAATGGCAGGGACGAGAGGGTGGGTGTAATGGCAGGGACGAGAGGGTGGGTGTAATGGCAGGGACGAGAGGGTGGGTGTAATGGCAGGGACGAGAGGGTGGGTGTAATGGCAGGGACGAGAGGGTGGGTGTAATGGCAGGGACGAGAGGGTGGGTGTAATGGCAGGGACGAGAGGGTGGGTGTAATGGCAGGGACCAGAGGGTGGGGTGTAATAGCAGGGACGCAGAGGGTGGGTGTAATGGCAGGGACGAGAGGGTGGGTGTAATGGCAGGGACGAGAGGGTGGGTGTAATGGCAGGGACGAGAGGGTGGGTGTAATGGCAGGACGAGAGGGTGGGTGTAATGGCAGGGACGAGAGGGTGGGTGTAATGGCAGGGACGAGAGGGTGGGTGTAATGGCAGGGACGAGAGGGTGGGTGTAATGGCAGGGACCAGAGGGTGGGTGTAATGGCAGGGACGAGAGGGTGGGTGTAATGGCAGGGACGAGAGGGTGGGTGTAATGGCAGGGACGAGAGGGTGGGTGTAATGGCAGGGACGAGAGGGTGGGTGTAATGGCAGGGACGAGAGGGTGGGTGTAATGGCAGGGACGAGAGGGTGGGTGTAATGGCAGGGACCGAGAGGGTGGGTGTAATGGCAGGGACGAGAGGGTGGGTGTAATGGCAGGGACGAGAGGGTGGGTGTAATGCAGGGACGAGAGGGTGGGTGTAATGGCAGGAACGAGAGGGTGGGTGTAATGGCAGGGACGAGAGGGTGGGTGTAATGGCAGGGACGAGAGGGTGGGTGTAATGGCAGGGACGAGAGGGTGGGTGTAATGGCAGGGACGAGAGGGTGGGTGTAATGGCAGGGACGAGAGGGTGGGTGTAATGGCAGGGACGAGAGGGTGGGTGTAATGGCAGGGACGAGAGGGTGGGTGTAATGGCAGGGACGAGAGGGTGGGTGTAATGGCAGGGACGAGAGGGTGGGTGTAATGGCAGGGACAGAGGGTGGGTGTAATGGCAGGACGAGAGGGTGGGTGTAATGGCAGGGACGAGAGGGTGGGTGTAATGGCAGGGACGAGAGGGTGGGTGTAATGGCAGGGACGAGAGGGTGGGTGTAATGGCAGGGACGAGAGGGTGGGTGTAATGGCAGGGACGAGAGGGTGGGTGTAATGGCAGGGACGAGAGGGTGGGTGTAATGGCAGGGACGAGAGGGTGGGTGTAATGGCAGGGACGAGAGGGTGGGTGTAATGGCAGGGACGAGAGGGTGGGTGTAATGGCAGGGACGAGAGGGTGGGTGTAATGGCAGGACCGAGAGGGTGGGTGTAATGGCAGGGACGAGAGGGTGGGTGTAATGGCAGGGACGAGAGGGTGGGTGTAATGGCAGGGACGAGAGGGTGGGTGTAATGGCAGGGACGAGAGGGTGGGTGTAATGGCAGGGACGAGAGGTGGGTGTAATGGCAGGGACGAGAGGGTGGGTGTAATGGCAGGGACGAGAGGGTGGGTGTAATGGCAGGGACGAGAGGGTGGGTGTAATGGCAGGGACGAGAGGGTGGGTGTAATGGCAGGGACGAGAGGGTGGGTGTAATGGCAGGGACGAGAGGGTGGGTGTAATGGCAGGGACGAGAGGGTGGGTGTAATGGCAGGGACGAGAGGGTGGGTGTAATGGCAGGGACGAGAGGGTGGGTGTAATGGCAGGGACGAGAGGGTGGGTGTAATGGCAGGGACGAGAGGGTGGGTGTAATGGCAGGGACGAGAGGGTGGGTGTAATGGCAGGGACGAGAGGGTGGGTGTAATGGCAGGGACGAGAGGTGAGGTGGGTGTAATGGCAGGGACGAGAGGTGAGGGTGGGTGTAATGGCAGGGACGAGAGGTGAGGGTGGGTGTAATGGCAGGGACGAGAGGTGAGGGTGGGTGTAATGGCAGGGACGAGAGGTGAGGGTGGGTGTAATGGCAGGGACGAGAGGTGAGGTGAGTGTAATGGCAGGGACGAGAGGTGAGGGTGAGTGAAATGGCAGGGACGAGAGGTGAGGGTGAGTGAAATGGCAGGGACGAGAGGTGAGGGTGAGTGAAATGGCAGGGACGAGAGGTGAGGGTGAGTGAAATGGCAGGGACGAGAGGTGAGGGTGGGTGTAATGGCAGCAGAGGTGAGGTGGGTGTAATGGCAGACGAGGTGAGGGTGGGTGTAATGGCAGGGACGAGAGGGTGGGTGTAATGGCAGGACGAGAGGGTGGGTGTAATGGCAGGGACGAGAGGGTGGGTGTAATGGCAGGACGAGAGGGTGGGTGTAATGGCAGGGACGAGAGGGTGGGTGTAATGGCAGGGACGAGAGGGTGGGTGTAATGGCAGGGACGAGAGGGTGGGGTGTAATGGCAGGGACGAGAGGGTGGGTGTAATGGCAGGGACGAGAGGGTGGGTGTAATGGCAGGGACGAGAGGGTGGGTGTAATAGCAGGGACGAGAGGGTGGGTGTAATGGCAGGACGAGAGGTGAGGTGGGTGTAATAGCAGGGACGAGAGGTGAGGTGGGTGTAATAGCAGGGACGAGAGGTGAGGGTGGGTGTAATGGCAGGGACGAGAGGGTGGGTGTAATGGCAGGACGAGAGGTGAGGTGGGTGTAATAGCAGGGACGAGAGGTGAGGGTGGGTGTAATGGCAGGGACGAGAGGGTGGGTGTAATGGCAGGGACGAGAGGGTGGGTGTAATGGCAGGAACGAGAGGGTGGGTGTAATGGCAGGGACGAGAGGGTGGGTGTAATGGCAGGGACGAGAGGGTGGGTGTAATGGCAGGACGAGAGGGTGGGTGTAATGGCAGGGACGAGAGGGTGGGTGTAATGGCAGGGACGAGAGGGTGGGTGTAATGGCAGGGACGAGAGGGTGGGTGTAATGGCAGGGACGAGAGGGTGGGGTGTAATGGCAGGGACGAGAGGGTGGGTGTAATGGCAGGGACGAGAGGGTGGGTGTAATGGCAGGGACGAGAGGGTGGGTGTAATGGCAGGGACGAGAGGGTGGGTGTAATGGCAGGGACGAGAGGGGTGGGTGTAATGGCAGGGACGAGAGGGTGGGTGTAATGGCAGGGACGAGAGGGTGGGTGTAATGGCAGGGACGAGAGGGTGGGTGTAATGGCAGGGACGAGAGGGTGGGTGTAATGGCAGGGACGAGAGGGTGGGTGTAATGGCAGGACGAGAGGGTGGGTGTAATGGCAGGGACGAGAGGGTGGGTGTAATGGCAGGGACGAGAGGGTGGGTGTAATGGCAGGGACGAGAGGGTGGGTGTAATGGCAGGGACGAGAGGGTGGGTGTAATGGCAGGGACGAGAGGGTGGGTGTAATGGCAGGGACGAGAGGGTGGGTGTAATGGCAGGGACGAGAGGGTGGGTGTAATGGCAGGGACGAGAGGGTGGGTGTAATGGCAGGGACCAGAGGGTGGGTGTAATGGCAGGGACGAGAGGGTGGGTGTAATGGCAGGACGAGAGGGTGGGTGTAATGGCAGGGACGAGAGGGTGGGTGTAATGGCAGGGACGAGAGGAGGTGGGTGTCAATGGCAGGGACGAGAGGTGAGGGTGGGTGTAATGGCAGGGACCGAGAGGTGAGGGTGGGTGTAATGGCAGGGACGAGAGGTGAGGGTGGAGTGAAATGGCAGGGACGAGAGGTGAGGGTGGTGTAATGGCAGGAAGAGGTGAGGGTGGGTGTAATGGCAGAGACGAGAGGGTGGGTGTAATGGCAGGGACCAGAGGGTGGGTGTAATGGCAGGGACGAGAGGGTGGGTGTAATGGCAGGGACGAGAGGGTGGGTGTAATGGCAGGGACGAGAGGGTGGGTGTAATGGCAGGGACGAGAGGGTGGGTGTAATGGCAGGGACGAGAGGGTGGGTGTAATGGCAGGGACGAGAGGGTGGGTGTAATGGCAGGGACGAGAGGGTGGGTGTAATGGCAGGGACGAGAGGGTGGGTGTAATGGCAGGGACGAGAGGGTGGGTGTAATGGCAGGGACGAGAGGGTGGGTGTAATGGCAGGGACGAGAGGGTGGGTGTAATGGCAGGGACGAGAGGGTGGGTGTAATGGCAGGGACGAGAGGGTGGGTGTAATGGCAGGACAGAGGGTGGGTGTAATGGCAGGGACGAGAGGGTGGGTGTAATGGCAGGAACGAGAGGGTGGGTGTAATGGCAGGGACGAGAGGGTGGGTGTAATGGCAGGGACGAGAGGGTGGGTGTAATGGCAGGGACGAGAGGGTGGGTGTAATGGCAGGGACGAGAGGTGAGGGTGGGTGTAATAGCAGGGACGAGAGGTGAGGGTGGGTGTAATAGCAGGGACGAGAGGTGAGGGTGGGTGTAATGGCAGGGACGAGAGGTGAGGGTGGGTGTAATGGCAGGGCCAGAGGTGAGGGTGGGTGTAATGGCAGGGACGAGAGGGTGGGTGTAATGGCAGGGACTAGAGGGTGGGTGTAATGGCAGGGACGAGAGGGTGGGTGTAATGGCAGGGACGAGAGGGTGGGTGTAATAGCAGGGACGAGAGGTGAGGTGGGTGTAATAGCAGGGACGAGAGGTGAGGGTGGGTGTAATGGCAGGGACGAGAGGTGAGGGTGGGTGTAATGGCAGGGACGAGAGGGTGGGTGTAATGGCAGGGACGAGAGGGTGGGTGTAATGGCAGGGACGAGAGGGTGGGTGTAATGGCAGGGACGAGAGGGTGGGTGTAATGGCAGGGACCGAGAGGGTGGGTGTAATGGCAGGGACGAGAGGGTGGGTGTAATGGCAGGGACGAGAGGGTGGGTGTAATGGCAGGGACGAGAGGGTGGGTGTAATGGCAGGGACGAGAGGGTGGGTGTAATGGCAGGGACGAGAGGGTGGGTGTAATGGCAGGGACGAGAGGGTGGGTGTAATGGCAGGGACGAGAGGGTGGGTGTAATGGCAGGAAGAGGGTGGGTGTAATGGCAGGGACTAGAGGGTGGGTGTAATGGCAGGGACGAGAGGGTGGGTGTAATGGCAGAGGACGAGAGGGTGGGTGTAATGGCAGGGACGAGAGGGTGGGTGTAATGGCAGGGACGAGGGTGGGGTGTAATGGCAGGACGAGAGGGTGGGTGTAATGGCAGGGACGAGAGGGTGGGTGTAATGGCAGGGACGAGAGGGTGGGTGTAATGGCAGGGACGAGAGGTGAGGTGGGTGTAATGGCAGGACGAGAGGTGAGGGTGGGTGTAATGGCAGGGACGAGAGGTGAGGTGGGTGTAATGGCAGGGACGAGAGGTGAGGGTGGGTGTAATGGCAGGGACGAGAGGTGAGGGGTGGGTGTAATGGCAGGGACGAGAGGGTGAGGGTGGGTGTAATGGCAGGGACGAGAGGTGAGGGTGAGTGTAATGGCAGGGACGAGAGGTGAGGGTGAGTGAAATGGCAGGGACGAGAGGTGAGGGTGAGTGAAAATGGCAGGACGAGAGGTGAGGGTGAGTGAAATGGCAGGGACGAGAGGTGAGGGTGAGTGAAATGGCAGGGACGAGAGGTGAGGGTGAGTGAAATGGCAGGGATGAGAGGTGAGGGTGGGTGTAATGGCAGAGAGGTGAGGGTGGGTGTAATGGCAGGGACGAGAGGGTGGGTGTAATGGCAGGGACGAGAGGGTGGGTGTAATGGCAGGGACGAGAGGGTGGGTGTAATGGCAGGGACGAGAGGGTGGGTGTAATGGCAGGGACGAGAGGGTGGGTGTAATGGCAGGGACGAGAGGGTGGGTGTAATGGCAGGGACGAGAGGGTGGGTGTAATGGCAGGGACGAGAGGGTGGGTGTAATGGCAGGGACGAGGAGGGTGGGTGTAATGGCAGGGACGAGAGGGTGGGTGTAATGGCAGGGACGAGAGGGTGGGTGTAATGGCAGGGACGAGAGGGTGGGTGTAATGGCAGGGACGAGAGGTGAGGGTGGGTGTAATGAGGGACGAGAGGTGAGGTGGGTGTAATGGCAGGGACGAGAGGTGAGGGTGGGTGTAATGGCAGGGACGAGAGGTGAGGGTGGGTGTAATGGCAGGGACGAGAGGTGAGGGTGGGTGTAATGGCAGGGACGAGAGGTGAGGTGGGTGTAATGGCAGGGACGAGAGGTGAGGGTGGGTGTAATGGCAGGGACGAGAGGTGAGGGTGGGTGTAATGGCAGGGACGAGAGGTGAGGTGGGTGTAATGGCAGGGACGAGAGGTGAGGGTGGGTGTAATGGCAGGGACGAGGGTGAGGGTGGGTGTAATGGCAGGGACGAGAGGTGAGGGTGGGTGTAATGGCAGGGACGAGAGGTGAGGGTGGGTGTAATGGCAGGGACGAGAGGGTGGGTGTAATGGCAGGAACGAGAGGGTGGGTGTAATGGCAGGGACGAGAGGGTGGGTGTAATGGCAGGGACGAGAGGGTGGGTGTAATGGCAGGGACGAGAGGGTGGGTGTAATGGCAGGGACGAGAGGGTGGGGTGTAATGGCAGGGACGAGAGGGTGGGTGTAATGGCAGGGACGAGAGGGTGGGTGTAATGGCAGGGACGAGAGGTGAGGGTGGGTGTAATGGCAGGGACGAGAGGTGAGGGTGGGTGTAATGGCAGGGACGAGAGGTGAGGGTGGGTGTAATGGCAGGGACGAGAGGTGAGGGTGGGTGTAATGGCAGGGACGAGAGGTGAGGGTGGGTGTAATGGCAGGGACGAGAGGTGAGGGTGAGTGTAATGGCAGGGACGAGAGGTGAGGGTGAGTGAAATGGCAGGGACGAGAGGTGAGGGTGAGTGAAATGGCAGGGACGAGAGGTGAGGGTGAGTGAAATGGCAGGGACGAGAGGTGAGGGTGAGTGAAATGGCAGGGACGAGAGGTGAGGGTGAGTGAAATGGCAGGGACGAGAGGTGAGGGTGGGTGAAAATGGCAGGGACGAGAGGTGAGGGTGGGTGTAATGGCAGAGAGGTGAGGGTGGGTGTAATGGCAGGGACGAGAGGGTGGGTGTAATGGCAGGGACGAGAGGGTGGGTGTAATGGCAGGGACGAGAGGGTGGGTGTAATGGCAGGACGAGAGGGTGGGTGTAATGGCAGGGACGAGAGGGTGGGTGTAATGGCAGGGACGAGAGGGTGGGTGTAATGGCAGGGACGAGAGGGTGGGTGTAATGGCAGGGACGAGGTGAGGGTGGGTGTAATGGCAGGGACGAGGAGGTGAGGGTGGGTGTAATGGCAGGACGAGAGGTGAGGGTGGGTGTAATGGCAGGGACGAGAGGTGAGGGTGGGTGTAATGGCAGGGACGAGAGGTGAGGGTGGGTGTAATGGCAGGGACGAGAGGTGAGGTGGGTGTAATGGCAGGGACGAGAGGTGAGGGTGGGTGTAATGGCAGGGACGAGAGGTGAGGTGGGTGTAATGGCAGGGACGAGAGGTGAGGGTGGGTGTAATGGCAGGGACGAGAGGTGAGGGTGAGTGTAATGGCAGGGACGAGAGGTGAGGGTGAGTGAAATGGCAGGGACGAGAGGTGAGGGTGAGTGAAATGGCAGGGACGAGAGGTGAGGGTGAGTGAAATGGCAGGGACGAGAGGTGAGGGTGAGTGAAATGGCAGGGACGAGAGGTGAGGGTGGGTGTAATGGCAGAGAGGTGAGGGTGGGTGTAATGGCAGGGACGAGAGGGTGGGTGTAATGGCAGGGACGAGAGGGTGGGTGTAATGGCAGGGACGAGAGGGTGGGTGTAATGGCAGGGACGAGAGGGTGGGTGTAATGGCAGGGACCGAGAGGGTGGGTGTAATGGCAGGGACCGAGAGGGTGGGTGTAATGGCAGGGACGAGAGGGTGGGTGTAATGGCAGGACGAGAGGTGAGGTGGGTGTATGGCAGGGACGAGAGGTGAGGGTGGGTGTAATGGCAGGGACGAGAGGTGAGGGTGGGTGTAATGGCAGGGACGAGAGGTGAGGGTGGGTGTAATGGCAGGGACGAGAGGTGAGGGTGGGTGTAATGGCAGGGACGAGAGGTGAGGGTGGGTGTAATGGCAGGGACCGAGAGGTGAGGTGGGTGTAATAGCAGGGACGAGAGGTGAGGGTGGGTGTAATAGCAGGACGAGAGGTGAGGGTGGGTGTAATGGCAGAGAGGTGAGGGTGGGTGTAATGGCAGGGACGAGAGGGTGGGTGTAATGGCAGGGACGAGAGGGTGGGTGTAATGGCAGGACGAGAGGGTGGGTGTAATGGCAGGGACGAGAGGGTGGGTGTAATGGCAGGGACGAGAGGGTGGGTGTAATGGCAGGGACGAGAGGGTGGGTGTAATGGCAGGGACGAGAGGGTGGGTGTAATGGCAGGGACGAGAGGGTGGGTGTAATGGCAGGGACGAGAGGGTGGGTGTAATGGCAGGGACGAGAGGGTGGGTGTAATGGCAGGGACGAGAGGGTGGGTGTAATGGCAGGGACGAGAGGGTGGGTGTAATGGCAGGGACGAGAGGGTGGGTGTAATGGCAGGGACGAGAGGGTGGGTGTAATGGCAGGGACGAGAGGGTGGGGTGTAATGGCAGGGACGAGAGGGTGGGTGTAATGGCAGGGACGAGAGGGTGGGTGTAATGGCAGGGACGAGAGGGTGGGTGTAATGGCAGGGACGAGAGGGTGGGTGTAATGGCAGGGACGAGAGGGTGGGTGTAATAGCAGGACGAGAGGTGAGGTGGGTGTAATAGCAGGGACGAGAGGTGAGGGTGGGTGTAATGGCAGGGACGAGAGGGTGGGTGTAATGGCAGGGACGAGAGGGTGGGTGTAATGGCAGGGACGAGAGGGTGGGTGTAATGGCAGGGACGAGAGGGTGGGTGTAATGGCAGGGACGAGAGGGTGGGTGTAATGGCAGGGACGAGAGGGTGGGTGTAATGGCAGGGACGAGAGGGTGGGTGTAATGGCAGGGACGAGAGGGTGGGTGTAATGGCAGGGACGAGAGGTGGGTGTAATGGCAGGGACGAGAGGGTGGGTGTAATGGCAGGGACGAGAGGGTGGGTGTAATGGCAGGGAGGAGCGGGTGGGTGTAATGGCAGGGACGAGAGGGTGGGTGTAATGGCAGGGACGAGAGGGTGGGTGTAATGGCAGGGACGAGAGGGTGGGTGTAATGGCAGGGACGAGAGGGTGGGTGTAATGGCAGGGACGAGAGGTGAGGGTGGGTGTAATGGCAGGGACGAGAGGTGAGGGTGGGTGTAATGGCAGGGACGAGAGGTGAGGGTGGGTGTAATGGCAGGGACGAGAGGTGAGGGTGGGTGTAATGGCAGGGACGAGAGGTGAGGGTGCGTGTAATGGCAGGGACGAGAGGTGAGGGTGAGTGAAATGGCAGGGACGAGAGGTGAGGGTGAGTGAAATGGCAGGGACCGAGAGGTGAGGGTGAGTGAAATGGCAGGGACGAGAGGTGAGGGTGAGTGAAATGGCAGGGACGAGAGGTGAGGGTGAGTGAAATGGCAGGGACGAGAGGTGAGGGTGAGTGAAATGGCAGGGATGAGAGGTGAGGGTGGGTGTAATGGCAGAGAGGTGAGGGTGGGTGTAATGGCAGGGACGAGAGGGTGGGTGTAATGGCAGGGACGAGAGGGTGGGTGTAATGGCAGGGACGAGAGGGTGGGTGTAATGGCAGGGACGAGAGGGTGGGTGTAATGGCAGGACGAGAGGGTGGGTGTAATGGCAGGGACGAGAGGGTGGGTGTAATGGCAGGACGCAGAGGGTGGGTGTAATGGCAGGGACGAGAGGGTGGGTGTAATGGCAGGGACGAGAGGGTGGGTGTAATGGCAGGACGAGAGGGTGGGTTTAATGGCAGGGACGAGAGGGTGGGTGTAATGGCAGGGACGAGAGGGTGGGTGTAATGGCAGGGACGAGAGGGTGGGTGTAATGGCAGGGACGAGAGGGTGGGTGTAATGGCAGGGACGAGAGGGTGGGTGTAATGGCAGGGACGAGAGGGTGGGTGTAATGGCAGGGACGAGAGGGTGGGTGTAATGGCAGGGACGAGAGGGTGGGTGTAATGGCAGGGACGAGAGGGTGGGTGTAATGGCAGGGACGAGAGGGTGGGTGTAATGGCAGGGACGAGAGGTGAGGGTGGGTGTAATAGCAGGGACGAGAGGTGAGGGTGGGTGTAATAGCAGGGACGAGAGGTGAGGGTGGGTGTAATGGCAGGGACGAGAGGTGAGGGTGGGTGTAATGGCAGGGACGAGAGGTGAGGGTGGGTGTAATGGCAGGGACGAGAGATGAGGGTGGGTGTAATGGCAGGGACGAGAGGTGAGGGTGGGTGTAATGGCAGGGACGAGAGGTGAGGGTGGGTGTAATGGCAGGGACGAGAGGTGAGGGTGGGTGTAATGGCAGGGACGAGAGGTGAGGGTGGGTGTAATGGCAGGGACGAGAGGTGAGGGTGGGTGTAATGGCAGGGACGAGAGGTGAGGGTGGGTGTAATGGCAGGGACGAGAGGTGAGGGTGAGTGAAATAGCAGGGACGAGAGGTGAGGGTGAGTGAAATGGCAGGGACGAGAGGTGAGGGTGAGTGAAATGGCAGGGACGAGAGGTGAGGGTGAGTGAAATGGCAGGGATGAGAGGTGAGGTGGGTGTAATGGCAGAGAGGTGAGGGTGGGTGTAATGGCAGGGACGAGAGGGTGGGTGTAATGGCAGGGACGAGAGGGTGGGTGTAATGGCAGGGACGAGAGGGTGGGGTGTAATGGCAGGACGAGAGGGTGGGGTGTAATGGCAGGGACGAGAGGGTGGGTGTAATGGCAGGGACGAGAGGGTGGGTGTAATGGCAGGGACGAGAGGGTGGGTGTAATGGCAGGGACGAGAGGGTGGGTGTAATGGCAGGGACGAGAGGGTGGGTGTAATGGCAGGGACGAGAGGGTGGGTGTAATGGCAGGGACGAGAGGGTGGGTGTAATGGCAGGGACGAGAGGGTGGGTGTAATGGCAGGGACGAGAGGGTGGGGTGTAATGGCAGGAACGAGAGGGTGGGTGTAATGGCAGGGACGAGAGGGTGGGTGTAATGGCAGGGACGAGAGGGTGGGTGTAATGGCAGGGACGAGAGGGTGGGTGTAATGGCAGGACGAGAGGGTGGGTGTAATGGCAGGGACGAGAGGGTGGGTGTAATGGCAGGGACGAGAGGGTGGGTGTAATGGCAGGGACGAGAGGTGAGGGTGGGTGTAATAGCAGGGACGAGAGGTGAGGTGGGTGTAATAGCAGGGACGAGAGGTGAGGTGGGTGTAATGGCAGGGACGAGAGGTGAGGGTGGGTGTAATGGCAGGGACGAGAGGTGAGGGTGGGTGTAATGGCAGGACGAGAGATGAGGGTGGGTGTAATGGCAGGGACGAGAGGTGAGGGTGGGTGTAATGGCAGGGACGAGAGGTGAGGTGGGTGTAATGGCAGGGACGAGAGGTGAGGTGGGTGTAATGGCAGGGACGAGAGGTGAGGGTGGGTGTAATGGCAGGGACGAGAGGTGAGGGTGGGTGTAATGGCAGGGACGAGAGGTGAGGGTGGGTGTAATGGCAGGGACGAGAGGTGAGGGTGGGTGTAATGGCAGGGACGAGAGGTGAGGTGGGTGTAATGGCAGGGACGAGAGGTGAGGTGGGTGTAATGGCAGGGACGAGAGGTGAGGGTGGGTGTAATAGCAGGGACGAGAGGTGAGGGTGGGTGTAATAGCAGGGACGAGAGGTGAGGGTGGGTGTAATGGCAGGGACGAGAGGGTGGGTGTAATGGCAGGGACGAGAGGGTGGGTGTAATGGCAGGGACGAGAGGGTGGGTGTAATGGCAGGGACGAGAGGGTGGGTGTAATGGCAGGGACGAGAGGGTGGGTGTAATGGCAGGGACGAGAGGTGAGGTGGGTGTAATGGCAGGGACGAGAGGTGAGGGTGGGTGTAATGGCAGGGACGAGAGGTGAGGGTGGGTGTAATAGCAGGGACGAGAGGTGAGGGTGGGTGTAATAGCAGGGACGAGAGGTGAGGGTGGGTGTAATAGCAGGGACGAGAGGTGAGGGTGGGTGTAATGGCAGGGACGAGAGGGTGGGTGTAATAGCAGGGACGAGAGGGTGGGTGTAATGGCAGGGACGAGAGGGTGGGTGTAATGGCAGGGACGAGAGGTGAGGGTGAGTGTAATGGCAGGGACGAGAGGTGAGGGTGAGTGAAATGGCAGGGACGAGAGGTGAGGGTGAGTGAAATGGCAGGGACGAGAGGTGAGGGTGAGTGAAATGGCAGGGACGAGAGGTGAGGGTGAGTGAAATGGCAGGGATGAGAGGTGAGGGTGGGTGAAATGGCAGGGATGAGAGGTGAGGGTGGGTGTAATGGCAGGGACGAGAGGGTGGGTGTAATGGCAGGGACGAGAGGGTGGGTGTAATGGCAGGGACGAGAGGGTGGGTGTAATGGCAGGGACGAGAGGGTGGGTGTAATGGCAGGGACGAGAGGGTGGGTGTAATGGCAGGGACGAGAGGTGAGGGTGGGTGTAATGGCAGGGACGAGAGGTGAGGGTGGGTGTAATGGCAGGGACGAGAGGTGAGGGTGGGTGTAATGGCAGGGACGAGAGGTGAGGGTGGGTGTAATGGCAGGGACGAGAGGTGAGGGTGGGTGTAATGGCAGGGACGAGAGGTGAGGGTGGGTGTAATGGCAGGGACGAGAGGTGAGGGTGGGTGTAATAGCAGGGACGAGAGGTGAGGGTGGGGTGTAATGGCAGGGACGAGAGGTGAGGGTGGGTGTAATGGCAGGGACGAGAGGTGAGGGTGGGTGTAATAGCAGGGACGAGAGGTGAGGGTGGGTGTAATAGCAGGGACGAGAGGTGAGGGTGGGTGTAATAGCAGGGACGAGAGGTGAGGGTGGGTGTAATAGCAGGGACGAGAGGTGACGGTGGGTGTAATAGCAGGGACGAGAGGTGAGGGTGGGTGTAAATAGCAGGGATGAGAGGGTGGGTGTAATAGCAGGGATGAGAGGTGAGGGTGGGTGTAATAGCAGGGATGAGAGGTGAGGGTGGGTGTAAATAGCAGGGATGAGAGGGTGGGTGTAAATAGCAGGGATGAGAGGGTGGTTGTAATAGCAGGGATGAGAGGGTGGGTGTAATAGCAGGGATGAGAGGGTGGGTGTAATAGCAGGGATGAGAGGGTGGGTGTAATAGCAGGGATGAGAGGTGAGGGTGGATGTAATAGCAGGGATGAGAGGTGAGGGTGGATGTAATAGCAGGGATGAGAGGTGAGGTGGATGTAATAGCAGGGATGAGAGGTGAGGGTGGATGTAATAGCAGGGATGAGAGGTGAGGGTGGATGTAATAGCAGGGATGAGAGGTGAGGGTGGATGTAATAGCAGGGATGAGAGGTGAGGGTGGATGTAATAGCAGGGATGAGAGGTGAGGGTGGATGTAATAGCAGGGATGAGAGGTGAGGGTGGGGTGTAATAACAGGGATGAGAGGTGAGGGTGGATGTAATAGCAGGGATGAGAGGTGAGGGTGGATGTAATAGCAGGGATGAGAGGGTGGATGTAATAGCAGGGATGAGAGGTGAGGGTGGATGTAATAGCAGGGATGAGAGGTGAGGGTGGGTGTAATAGCAGGGATGAGAGGGTGGGTGTAATAGCAGGGATGAGAGGTGAGGGTGGGTGTAATAGCAGGGATGAGAGGGTGGGTGTAATAGCAGGGATGAGAGGTGAGGGTGGGTGTAATAGCAGGGATGAGAGGTGAGGGTGGGTGTAATAGCAGGGATGAGAGGTGAGGGTGGATGTAATAGCAGGGATGAGAGGTGAGGGTGGGTGTAATAGCAGGGATGAGAGGTGAGGGTGTAATAGCAGGGATGAGAGGGGAGGGTGGGTGTAATAGCAGGGATGAGAGGTGAGGGTGGATGTAAATAGCAGGGATGAGAGGTGAGGGTGGGTGTAATAGCAGGGATGAGAGGTGAGGGTGGGTGTAATAGCAGGGATGAGAGGTGAGGGTGGATGTAATAGCAGGGATGAGAGGTGAGGGTGGGTGTAATAGCAGGGATGAGAGGTGAGGGTGGGTGTAATAGCAGGGATGAGAGGTGAGGGTGGAAGTAATAGTAGGGATGAGAGGGTGGATGTAATAGTAGGGATGAGAGGGTGGATGTAATAGCAGGGATGAGAGGGTGGATGAAGTCTGTATTCTTGCGGATCAGGAATCGCTCTACTTTTTATTTCATTACGATCGTAGCAAGAAGAAAACACTTGCCCAACCCATTTCTGATTTAAGAGCCTCTTTATTAATCAAGTGCGTGTCCTGCAGAAAAGCTATATCTGATTTCAGTTGTGATAAACGTGCCAGAGTTTGCGTACGTGCGTTTGTGTGCTTGTGTGAGCGCGTTTGTGTGCTTGTGTGCGTGTTTGTGTGTGCGTGAGCGTGTTTGTGTGCGTGTTTGTGTGTGCGTGAGCGTGTTTGTGTGCGTGTTTGTGTGTGCGTGAGCGTGTTTGTGTGCGTGTTTGTGTGTGCGTGAGCGTGTTTGTGTGTGCGTGAGCGTGTTTGTGTGTGCGTGAGCGTGTTTGTGTGAGCGTGTGTGCGTGTGCGTGAGCGTGTTTGTGTGTGCGTGAGCGTGTTTGTGTGTGTGTGTGCGCGTGTTTGTGTGTGTGTGTGCGAGCGTGTTTGTGTGTGTGTGTGCGCAGCGTGTTTGTGTGTGTGTGTGCGGCGTGTTTGTGTGTGTGTGTGTGCGTGCGCGAGCGTGTTTGTGTGTGTGTGTGTGCGCGTAGCGTGTTTGTGTGTGTGTGTGCGCAGCGTGTTTGTGTGTGTGTGCTGCGAGCGTGTTTGTGTGCGCGTGTTTGTGTCGTGCGCAGCGTGTTTGTGTGCGTGTGTGTGTCGCGTGCCAG
>NC_059461.1:91605419-91672919 GCF_905237065.1 Salmo salar
AAATGGATAAAATAGTTTTTTTTTTCCCTAATCAATTTGACAATGAATTGTCCTAATGCTAAGTCATTTAACACAATGATTCGTTCAAATCAAATCGTATTTGTCACAAAAAATAATAATATGGATAAGAATAAGAAATAAAAGTAACAAGTTATTAAAGAGCAGCAGTAAAATAACAATAGTGAGACTACAGTTGAAGTTGGAAGTTTACATACACTTAGGTTGGAGTCATTAAAACTCGTTTTTCAACCATATCACAAATATCTTGCTAACAAACTATAGTTTTGGCAAGTCGGTTAGGACATCTACTTTGTGCATGACACAAGTACTTTTTAAACAATTGTTTACAGACAGATTATTTGACTTATAATTCACTGTATCACAATTCCAGTGGGTCAGAAGTTTACATACACTAAGTTGACTGTGCCTTTAAACAGCTTGGAAAATTCCAGAAAATTATGTCATAGTTTTAGATGCTTCCGATAGGCTAATTGACATCATTTGAGTCAATTGGAGGTGTACCTGTGGATGTATTTCAAGGCCTACCTTCAAACTCAGTGCCTCTTTGCTTGACATCATGGGGAAATCAAAAGAAATCAGCCAAGACCTCAGAAAAAAAACTGTAGATCTCCACAAGTCTGGTTCATCCTTGGGAGCAATTTCCAAACGCCTGAAGGTACCACGTTCATCTGTACAAACAATAACACGCAAGTATAAACACCATGGGACCACGCAGACATTATACCACTCAGGAAGGATACACATTATTCCTCATTTGTTCACATTGTATATAGACTTATTTTTCGAATGAATTACTGACTGTATGTTTGTTTTACTCCATGTGTAACTCTGTGTTGTTGTATGTGTCGAACTGCTTTGCTTTATCTTGGCCAGCTCGCAATTGTAAGTGAGAACTTGTTCTCAACTTGCCTACCTGGTTAAATAAAGGTGAAATAAAATAAAAAAATAAAATTATGTCTCCTAGAGATGAATGTACTTTGTTGCGAAAAGTTCAATCCCAGAACAACAGCAAAGGACCTTGTGAAGATGCTGGAGGAAACAGGTACAAAAGTATCTATATCCACAGTCAAACGAGTCCTATATCGACATAACCTAAAAGGCCACTCAGCAAGGAAGAAGCCACTGCTCCAAAACCGCCATAAAAAAATCAGACTACGGTTTGCAACTGCACATGGGGACAAAGATCGTACTTTTTGGAGAAATGTCCTCTGGTCTGATGAATCAAAAATAGAACTGTTTGGCCATAATGACCATCGTTATGTTTGGAGGAAAAAGGGGGATGCTTGCAAGCCGAAGAACACCATCCCAAACGTGAAGCTCGGGGGTGGCAGCATCATGTTGTGGGGGTGCTTTGCTGCAGGGGGGACTGATGCACTTCACAGACTAGATGGCACCATGAGGCAGGAAAATTATGTGGATATATTGAAGCAAAATCTCAAGACATCAGTCAGGAAGTTAAAGCTTGGTCACAAATGGGTCTTCCAAATGGACAATGACCCCAAGCAAACGTCCAAAGTTGTGGCAACATGGCTTAAGGACAACAAAGTCAAGGTATTGGAGTGGCCCCCCCAAAAAAAATGTTGGCAGAACTGAAAAAGCATGTGCGAGCAAGGAGGCCTACAAACCTGACTCAGTTACACCAGCTCTGTCAGGAGGAATGGGCCAAAATTCACCCAACTTATTGTGTGAAGGTTGTGGAAGGCTACCCGCAACGTTTGAGTCAAGTGAAACAATTTAATTAAAGGCAATGCTACCAAATACTAATTGAGTGCATGTAAACTTCTGACCCACTGGGAATGTGATGAAAGATATAAAAGCTGAAATAAATCAATCATTCTCTCTACTATTATTCTGACATTTCACATTCTTAAAATAAAGTGGTGATCCTAACTGACATAAGAGAGGGAATGTTAATTAGGATTAAATGTCAGGAACTGGAAAAACTGAGTTTAAATGTATTTGGCTAAGGTGTACGTAAACTTCCGACTTCAACTATATATACAGGGGGGTACCGGTACAGAGTCAATGTGCGGGGGCACAGGTTAGTTCAGGTAATATGTAGATGTGGGTAGAGTTATTAAAGTGACTATGCAAAGATAACAGAGAGTAGCAGGGGTGTAAAAGGGGGGGGGCAATGTAAATAGTCTGGGTAGCCATTTGATTAGGTGTTCAGGAGTCTTATGGCTTTTGGGTAGAAGCTGTTTAGAAGCCTCGTGGACCTAGACTTGGCGCTCCGGTACCACTTGCCGTGCGGTAGCAGAGAGAACAGTCTATGACTAGGGTGGCTGGCTATGACTGGGGTGGCTGGAGTCTGACAATTTTTAGGGTCTTCTTCTGACACCGCCTGGTATAGAGGTCCTGGATGGCAGGAAACCCAGTGATGTACTGGGCCATTCACACTACCCTCTGTAGTGCCTTGCGGTCAGAGGCCGAGCAGTTGCCATACCAGGCAATGATGCAACCAGTCAGGATGCTCTCGATGGTGCAACTAGAGCCTTTTGAGGATCTGAGGACCCATGCCAAATCTTTTCAATCTCCTGAGGGGGAATAGGTTTTGTCATGCCCTCTTCACGACTGTCTTGGTATGCTTGGACCATATTAGTTTGTTGGCGATGTGGACACCAAGGAACTTGAAGCTCTCAACCTGCTCCACTACAGCCCCGTCGATGAGAATGGGGGCGTGCTCGGTCCTCTTTTTCATGTAGTTCACAATCAGACTAACCATCATCCCCTTCGTAGCGTTCCCCAAGCATTCAATAGCCACTGTAGTGTCCAGACAATAGCTTGGTCCCAAATGGTGCCGGGGCCCTGGTCTGATACCAACAGGCTCAGACAGTTAATATTTACAAGCCATCAGAACACTTGAACTGGACTGACCACCTGCTCGAATTCTCCACACCTTAGGACACACACACACACACACACACACACACACACACACACACGTTGCTACCAGACTCATATTATGATTGCTAATACTGCACCATTTAAATACTTTCCCCTCTTTCCCTGATACATGTGTAAATATTGGGACTATAAACTGTGCCTTCCTGTATTATACTGATGCTAAAATGTTTATTCTATTCTACTGAGACATTTACTTTACGTTCCTATATTTATATTGTATTATTTCTTATTGTTGCTGCATTGTAGAGAAGGAACCTGCAAGCAAGCATTTGGTTGGACAATGTATACCATGTGTATAATATACATATCATTAATAAAACTTGGTCATCAGTAGTACACTAAAGGAAGTAGGGTGCCATTTATAAAATAAATAAGATGCCATTAATAAAGGAAGTAGGGTGCCATTTATAAAGGAAGTAGGGTGCCATTTATAAAGGAAATAGGGTGCCATTTATAAAGGAAATAGGGTGCCATTTATAAAGGAAATAGGGTGCCATTTATAAAGGAAATAGGGTGCCATTTATAAAGGAAATGAGATGCAATTTGGAATGCAGGCAATCAACGACTGTAGCAGGAAGAGGCAAGAGAAGCAAAGGCTTCATCTCTTTTCTACTGTTCAATAGTATTAAGGAGTGGTCCACACTGGCCCTGGAGGCTAGACTGGGTACTCTAGGTTTCTTCCTAGGTTCCTGCCTTTCTAGGGAGTTTTTCCCTAGCCACCGTGCTTCTACACCTGCATTACTTGCTGTTTGGGGTTTTAGGCTGGGTTTCTGTACAGCACTTTGTGACATCAGCTGATGTAAGAAGGGCTTTATAAATACATTTGATTGATTGACTATAACTCATACTGATTGTTTCTGGTCCTATTCTTATTCTAACACTTTACGTTGTTGGAAATGTTGTCACGGGGAAAATAACAATTCTCTATTCTGTTTCTCTCACCATAACACTTACTGCTAGGATGCTTTAATGTCCATTTGCCAATGGTCTACTAGTCTATCTAAATAAATAAATATAACTCTATATTCTTGCCAATTCTATGACAGAATACATTTTGTAATTAAAAATATTTCTATAGTATAATCATGCTCTATTGTCACGTTCTGACCAGTAAAAGGGGTTATTTGTTATTGTAGTTTGGTCAGGACGTGGCAGAGGGTGTTTGTTTTATGTGGTTCGGGGTTGTTGATATATGTGTTTATGTAGAGGGGTGTTTGTTTAGAGTATTCCGGGGTTTTGGTCTATGTTAGTGTATTTCTATGTTCTATGTTCAGTCTAGTCTATCTATTTCTATGTTTTGTTTATTGGGATTGGGCCTTCAATTGGAGGCAGCTGTTCCTCGTTGCCTCTGATTGAAGGTCCTATGTATAGGGATGTGTTTGTTATGGGAATTGTGGGAGGTTGTTTTTGCATAGCTGTGTGTAGCCTGCATTACTGTTTGTTTTTCTTGTTTTGTTTAGTAAGTGTTCTAATAAAGTTATAATGAGCACTCAACCCGCTGCGCCTTGGTCCACTTCATACGACGGACGTTACATCTATAGTCTATTTTGAGAAGATGAGTATTCCCCCTGTATCCGTCCACACCCTCCACACAGCAGAAACGTCCAACACAGCCAGGATCCCCTTTAGTCACGTCACATCCATAAGAAGAGGGTTTGCGTGGGGTTGAACTGCATGTGTAGGAGGGTGAACTGGATCAGTCTGGTTCTCCTGGGGTCCTGCCCTAGCCTGAAATAGCAGCTCTGTCATTCTGTCAGCACCTCCCTCATAGTAGCCTACTTCACCACACACAGACATGCAGTCACACACACACACACACACCTTCATAGTAGTCTACTTTACCAGTCTAACATGGAAAATGTATACCTGGGCTGTGTGAGGGATTAGTGATGTCACAGGAGAAGTGTTGTCTCAGCCTCTCCTAACCCAGGATTGACTCAACACTTAAACCCAATGCACACTACTGAGGCAAGCTGAGCTGTACTGGCCTGGTTACATATCATTCCTATAGACACTACTGAGCTGTACTGGCCTGGTTACATATCATACCTATAGCCACTACTGAGCTGTACTGGCCTGGTTACATATCATTCCTATAGCCACTACTGAGCTGTACTGGCCTGGTTACATATCATTCCTATAGCCTATAGACACTACTGAGCTGTACTGGCCTGGTTACAGATAATTCCTATAGCCACTACTGAGCTGTACTGGCCTGGTTACATATCATTCCTATAGCCTATAAACACTACTGAGCTGTACTGGCCTGGTTACACATCATTCCTATAGCCACTACTGAGCTGTACTGGCCTGGTTACATATCATTCCTATAGCCACTACTGAGCTGTACTGGCCTGGTTACATATCATTCCTATAGACACTACTGAGCTGTACTGGCCTGGTTACATATCATTCATATAGCCACTACTGAGCTGTACTGGCCTGGTTACATATCATTCCTATAGACACTACTGAGCTGTACTGGCCTGGTTACATATCATTCCTATAGCCACTACTGAGCTGTACTGGCCTGGTTACACATCCACCATAGTTGGTGGAACTGTCCGGGAAACAACAAATTAAAATAAAATATCCAAGCCAGGGATAGATTTCACTTCTGGAACCGGGCTCTCCCGGGTCCCCCAGTTTGTAGCGTGAAAGGGTATTAGCCTACCTACGGAATTCAGCTTGCTGATTAGTTGGCTAGTTAAATCTGGTTTGTTAAGACTTGGTGATTAGTTGGCTAGTTAAATCTGGTTTGTTAAGACTTGGTGATTAGTTGGCTAGTTAAATCTGGTTTGTTAAGACTTGGTGATTAGTTGGCTAGTTAAATCTGGTTTGTTAAGACTTGGTGATTAGTTGGCCAGTTGTTCTACTGTTGGAATAGATCTGATACAGTTGTGGACTTGGCTGAGGATCACGAGGACCGGTTCAGGAAGCAGTGAGTTAATATAAGGTGACTGTTCTCTGAGGACCTAGTCATTATTCTGTTATGACATGGTGTTAGGTGACTGTTCTCTGAAGACCTACAGTCGTGGCCAAATGTTTTGAGAATGACACAAATATTAATTTTCAAAGTCTGCTGCCTCAGTTTGTATGATGGCAATTTGCATATACTCCATAATGTTATGAAGAGTGATCAGATGAATTGCAATTAATTGCAAAGTCCCTCTTTACCATGCAAATGAACTGAATCCCCAAAAAAACATTTCCGCTGCCTTTCAGCCCTGCCACAAAAGGACCAGCTGACATCATGTCAGTGATTCTCTCGTTAACACAGGTGTGAGTGTTGACGAGGACAAGGCTGGAGATCACTCTGTCATGCTGATTGAGTTCGAATAACAGGCTGGAAGCTTCAAAAGGAGGGTGGTGCTTGGAATCATTGTTCTTCCTCTGTCAACCATGGTTACCTTCAAGGAAACACGTGCCGTCATCATTGCTTTGCACAAAAAAAGGGCTTCACAGGCAAGGATATTGCTGCCAGTAAGATTGCACCTAAATCAACCATTTATCAGATCATCAAGAACTTCAAGGAGAGCAGTTCAATTGTGGTGAAGGTGGCTTCAGGGCGCCCAAGAAAGTCCAGCAAGCGCCAGGACTGTCTCCTAAAGTGGATTCAGCTGTAGGATTGGGGCACTACTAGTACAGAGCTTGCTCAGGAATGGCAGCAGGCAGGTGTGAGTGCATCTGCACGCACAGTGAGGCGAAGACTTTTGGAGGATGGCCTGGTGTCAAGAAGGGCAGCAAAGAAGCCACTTCTCTCCAGGAAAAACATCAGGGACAGACTGAAAATCTGTAAAAAGGTACAGGGATTGGACTGCTGAGGACTGGGGTAAAGTCATTTTCTCTGATGAATCCCTTTTACGATGTTTTGGGGCATCTGGAAAAAAAGCTTGTCCGGAGAAGACAAGGTGAGCGCTACCATCAGTCCTGTGTCATGCCAACAGTAAAGCATCCTGAGACCATTCATGTGTGGGGTTGCTTCTCAGCCAAAGTGGGCTCACTCACAATTTTACCTAAGAACACAGCCATGAATAAAGAATGGTACCAACACATCCTCCGAGAGCAACTTCTCCCAACCATCCAGGAACAGTTTGGTGACGAACAGTGGCTTTTCCAGCATGATGGAGCACCTTGCCATAAGGCAGAAGTGGTAACTAAGTGGCTCGGGGAACAAAACATTGATATTTTGGGTCCATGGCCAGGAAACTCCCCAGACCTTAATCCCATTGAGAACTTGTGGTCAATCCTCAAGAGGTGGTTGGACAAACAAAAACCCACAAATTCTGACAAACTCCAAGCATTGATTATGAAAGAATGGGCTGCCATCAGTCAGGATGTGGCCCAGAAGTTAATTGACAGCATGCCAGGGCAGAATGCAGAGGTCTTGAAAAAGAAGGGTCAACACTGCAAATATTAACTCTTTGCATCAACTTTATGTAATTGTCAATAAAAGCCTTTGACACTTATGAAATGCTTGTAACTATACTTCAGTATTCCATAGTAACATCTGACAAAAATATCTAAAGACACTGAAGCAGTAAACTTTGTGGAAATCAATATTTGTGTCATGCTCAACACTTTTGGCCACGACTGTAGTCATTACTCTGTTATGACATAGTGTTGGGGTTAATTGTGTTGTGTCGTATGTAATGTGAGTAATGTGTGACAACAGGCTGTTGCGTTAGTCAGGCAGTGTAATTAGTCAGATGGTGTAGTTGTGACATGTTTTCTCTGTAAAGTGTGAATCCATCTCTCTCAAGGGATACTACACTTGCACAATAGGCATCACAGACAAACGCAATACTGTACTGTAGCATCGAGCTGGGGCTGGGGTAGGGCTATGGCTGGGGTAGGGCTGAGGCTGGGGTAGGGCTATGGCTGGGGCTTAGGCTGGAGTAGGGGTAGGGCTGAGGCTGAGGTAGGGTTGAGGCAGGGCTGAGGTAGGGTTGAGGCTGGGGCAGGGCTTGGGTTGGAGTATGGCTGGGGCTGCGATAGGGCTGAGGCTGGGGTACGGCTGAGGCTGGGGTACGGCTGAGGCATGGGGCTGAGGCACGGCTGAGGCTGGGGTACGGCTGAGGCTGGGGTACGGCTGAGGCATGGCTGAGGCATGGCTGAGGCTGGGGTACGGCTGAGGCTGGGGTACGGCTGAGGCATGGCTGAGGCTGGGGTAGGGCAGGGTCTGAAGTAGGGCTGAGGTAAGGCTATGGTTGGGGTACGGCAGGGCCTGGGGCAGGGCTGAGGCTGGGGCAGGGCTGAGGCAGGGCTGGGCTGGGGCTTAGGCTGAGGTACAGCTGAGGCTGGGGTACGGCTGAGGCTGGGGTAAGGCTGCTGGGGATAGGGCTGGGTCTGAGGTAGGGCTGCTGGGGTAGGGCTGGGGCAGGACTGCTGGGGTACAGCTGAGACTGGGGCCAGCCTAATACAACAGGCCATGAGCAGGGGTAAAGGCTGCTCTAGGTTGCTCCATCACTGGCTAACTAATCTTCTGACAGGCAGGGTCAGTTCTCTCGTAGTATTACCTTGTTATAATATACTGTAGCTTTTCGTGATCAAATATTGATGGCCACCAACCAACAGATCTAAAACACCCTGATGAAGCTAGGCTAGCCAGGTGCAAGGCTGCACTGGGGTTCTCCATCACTGGATAACTCATCTTCTGACAGAGCAGGGCCAGTCCTTTCATAGTGCAGCTTTCCCCGATCAAATTCTGATCGGCACAAAAATCAACAACTCATCAGCCAGCAAATGATATAACATCTCTGAACCCAGAACCAAATCTTAGATTCAACCAAATATTTCTGAGAGACTAATGCTTATGTTAGCAGTCTCTCTACTGGGAGCAGTCTGATGCAGTCTGATACACCTGGGAGCAGTCTGATACACCTGGGAGCAGTCTGATACACCTGGGAGCAGTCTGATACACCTGGGAGCAGTCTGATACACCTGGGAGCAGTCTGATACACCTGGGAGCAGTCTGATACACCTGGGAGCAGTTTGTCTGTCTATTTTAGCTCTGGATGTGTTGAAATCACAAAGGGCTCTTTCTAGAAAGATGTTTAGAGTTACAATGCGTTAGACTAATGCTTACATTCCAAATTGCAAACTATTCTCTTTATAGTGAACTTCTTTTAACCAGAGCCCTGATAGTGTGTTGTGTATGTTTTGATATGTAGGCTACATATGCCTTTTGTAAAAAATAAATTAAAAAAAAGTATATATTTTATGTAGTTCTGTCCTTGAGCTGTTGTCTATTGATGTTCTGTATTATGTCATGTTTCATGTTTTGTGTGGACCCCATGAAGAGTAGCTGCTGCTTTTGCAACACCTAATTGGGATCCTAATAAAATACCCCCCAAAAAAGTAGTGCACTGAATTGGGAATAGGGTGCCATTATAGACGCAAGCCTGTGTCTATGGCCCAGTGACAGACAGGGAAATAGATAGCCTACACTGATATTGATGTCAGAGGAAGCAGTGAATCAAAGAGCAAAAAAACAAGTTAACAACTAAACTTAGTTCATGTTGCAGCTCATTGGGACACAGTGTAGACTACATAATTACATCACAGTGTAGACTACATCATGACATCAGTGCGGCCTACGTCATGACGTCACAGTCCCGCCTACGTCATGACGTCACAGTGCGGCCTACGTCATGACGTCACAGTGCGGCCTACGTCATGACGTCACAGTGCGGCCTACGTCATGTCACAGTGCGGTCTACGTCACGACGTCACAGTGCGGCCTACGTCACGACGTCACAGTGCGGCCTACGTCACGACGTCACAGTGCGGCCTACGTCATAGTGCGGCCTACGTCATAGTGCGGCCTACGTCATGTCGTCACAGTGCGGCCTACGTCACGACGTCACAGTGCGGCCTACGTCATGACGTCACAGTGCGGCCTACGTCACAGTGCGGCCTACGTCATAGTGCGGCCTACGTCATGTCGTCACAGTGCGGCCTACGTCATGTCGTCACAGTGCGGCCTACGTCATGACATCATGTTATCTGGTCATCACAACAACACGGGGATACCGTGAATAAAGTCAAAACTATTTGTTGGTTGGATTTAATTTATCTTCAAATTGTCCAGATTAATCCCACTTAGATAGCTCTCTCTTTTACAAGGGACCAGAGGAAGCATTGGAAAAAAAGAGTCATATATTTCACATTGGGTAATATTTCCCAGGCGTCCGGGAGTTGATATAGAGCAAAGTTCAACAAGACCAAGTGTCATTCTCCATTTCATAGAAAGACCATCCGCTAGCAGGGCTCCCAATCCCAGAGCAGGGGAAATACAGTAGGACCAGGGGCCATCCAATAGCAGGGCTCCCAATTCCAGAGCAGGGGAAATACAGTAGGACCAGGGGCCATCCAATAGCAGGGCTCCCAATCCCAGAGCAGGGGAAATACAGTAGGACCAGGGGCCATCCAATAGCAGGGCAGTAGGACCAGGGGCCATCCAATAGCAGGGTTCCCAATCCCAGAGCAGGGGAAATACAGTAGGACCAGGGGCCATCCAATAGCAGGGCTCCCAAGCCCAGAGCAGGGGAAATACAGTAGAACCATGGGGCCATCCAATAGCAGGGTTCCCAATCCCAGAGCAGGGAATACAGTAGGACCAGGGGCCATCCAATAGCAGGGTTCCCAATCCCAGAGCAGGGAATACAGTAGGACCAGGGGCCATCCAATAGCAGGGCTCCCAATCCCAGAGCAGGGGAAATACAGTAGGACCAGGGGCCATCCAATAGCAGGGCTCCCAATCCCAGAGCAGGGGAAATACAGTAGGACCAGGGGCCATCCAATAGCAGGGCTCCCAATCCCAGAGCAGGGAAATACAGTAGGACCAGGGGCCATCCAATAGCAGGGCTCCCAATCCCAGAGTAGGGAAATACAGTAGGACCAGGGGCCATCCAATAGCAGGGCAGTAGGACCAGGGGCCATCCAATAGCAGGGCAGTAGGACCAGGGGCCATCCAATAGCAGGGCTCCCAATCCCAGAGCAGGGGAAATACAGTAGGACCAGGGGCCATCCAATAGCAGGGCTCCCAATCCCAGAGCAGGGAAATACAGTAGGACCAGGGGCCATCCAATAGCAGGGCTCCCAATCCCAGAGCAGGGAAATACAGTAGGACCAGGGGCCATCCAATAGCAGGGCAGTAGGACCAGGGGCCATATGTACATAAACATGGAGCAGCTGCTCCCCCACCTTGAAAATAAGGGTGTAAAATTATGCCTCCCCCACATTTAAACATTTTTAACAAAAAATTATGATCATTGGGTAATTTGTAATTTTCAATTATTAGTAACGTTTTGAGCTAGTTAATATTAACATAGATATGCCCATTTTATATATGATATAATCATTAACAGACTGCATTTTTCACCAACTCCCCCCCAGTCGTCTCGAGATGAATGTTTTTGCCCACTTTCAAGATTTGCCTCTCTCCACTGATCCACTGTGTTGGTTCAGTGCAGTTAGAAAGCCCTAGTTGATCCACTGTGTTGGTTCAGGGCAGTTAGAAAGCACTAGTTGATCCACTGTGTTGGTTCAGGGCAGTTAGAAAGCACTAGTTGATCCACTGTGTTGGTTCAGGGCAGTTAGAAAGCCCTAGTTGATCCACTGTGTTGGTTCAGGGCAGTTAGAAAGCACTAGTTGATCCACTGTGTTGGTTCAGGGCAGTTAGAAAGCACTAGTTGATCCACTGTGTCGGTTCAGGGCAGTTAGAAAGCACTAGTTGATCCACTGTGTCGGTTCAGGGCAGTTAGAAAGCACTAGTTGATCCACTGTGTCGGTTCAGGGCAGTTAGAAAGCACTAGTTGATCCACTGTGTCGGTTCAGGGCAGTTAGAAAGCACTAGTTGATCCACTGTGTCGGTTCAGGGCAGTTAGAAAGCACTAGTTGATCCACTGTGTCGGTTCAGGGCAGTTAGAAAGCACTAGTTGATCCACTGTGTCGGTTCAGGGCAGTTAGAAAGCACTAGTTGATCCACTGTGTCGGTTCAGGGCAGTTAGAAAGCACTAGTTGATCCACTGTGTCGGTTCAGGGCAGTTAGAAAGCACTAGTTGATCCACTGTGTCGGTTCAGGGCAGTTAGAAAGCACTAGTTGATCCACTGTGTCGGTTCAGGGCAGTTAGAAAGCACTAGTTGATCCACTGTGTCGGTTCAGGGCAGTTAGAAAGCACTAGTTGATCCACTGTGTCGGTTCAGGGCAGTTAGAAAGCACTAGTTGATCCACTGTGTCGGTTCAGGGCAGTTAGAAAGCACTAGTTGATCCACTGTGTCGGTTCAGGGCAGTTAGAAAGCACTAGTTGATCCACTGTGTCGGTTCAGGGCAGTTAGAAAGCACTAGTTGATCCACTGTGCCGGTTCAGGGCAGTTAGAAAGCACTAGTTGATCCACTGTGTCGGTTCAGGGCAGTTAGAAAGCACTAGTTGATCCACTGTGTCGGTTCAGGGCAGTTAGAAAGCACTAGTTGATCCACTGTGTCGGTTCAGGGCAGTTAGAAAGCACTAGTTGATCCACTGTGTCGGTTCAGGGCAGTTAGAAAGCACTAGTTGATCCACTGTGTCGGTTCAGGGCAGTTAGAAAGCACTAGTTGATCCACTGTGTCGGTTCAGGGCAGTTAGAAAGCACTAGTTGATCCACTGTGTCGGTTCAGGGCAGTTAGAAAGCACTAGTTGATCCACTGTGTCGGTTCAGGGCAGTTAGAAAGCACTAGTTGATCCACTGTGTCGGTTCAGGGCAGTTAGAAAGCACTAGTTGATCCACTGTGTCGGTTCAGGGCAGTTAGAAAGCACTAGTTGATCCACTGTGTCGGTTCAGGGCAGTTAGAAAGCACTAGTTGATCCACTGTGTCGGTTCAGGGCAGTTAGAAAGCACTAGTTGATCCACTGTGTCGGTTCAGGGCAGTTAGAAAGCACTAGTTGATCCACTGTGTCGGTTCAGGGCAGTTAGAAAGCACTAGTTGATCCACTGTGTCGGTTCAGGGCAGTTAGAAAGCACTAGTTGATCCACTGTGTCGGTTCAGGGCAGTTAGAAAGCACTAGTTGATCCACTGTGTCGGTTCAGGGCAGTTAGAAAGCACTAGTTGATCCACTGTGTCGGTTCAGGGCAGTTAGAAAGCACTAGTTGATCCACTGTGTCGGTTCAGGGCAGTTAGAAAGCACTAGTTGATCCACTGTGTCGGTTCAGGGCAGTTAGAAAGCACTAGTTGATCCACTGTGTCGGTTCAGGGCAGTTAGAAAGCACTAGTTGATCCACTGTGTCGGTTCAGGGCAGTTAGAAAGCACTAGTTGATCCACTGTGTTGGTTCAGTGCAGTTAGAAAGCACTAGTTGATCCACTGATCCACTGTGCTGGTTCAGGGCAGTTAGAAAGCACTAGTTGATCCACTGTGTTGGTTCAGGGCAGTTAGAAAGCACTAGTTGATCCACTGATCCACTGTGTTGGTTCAGGGCAGTTAGAAAGCACTAGTTGATCCACTGTGTTGGTTCAGGGCAGTTAGAAAGCACTAGTTGATCCACTGTGTCGGTTCAGGGCAGTTAGAAAGCACTAGTTGATCCACTGTGTCGGTTCAGGGCAGTTAGAAAGCACTAGTTGATCCACTGTGTCGGTTCAGGGCAGTTAGAAAGCACTAGTTGATCCACTGTGTCGGTTCAGGGCAGTTAGAAAGCACTAGTTGATCCACTGTGTCGGTTCAGGGCAGTTAGAAAGCACTAGTTGATCCACTGTGTCGGTTCAGGGCAGTTAGAAAGCACTAGTTGATCCACTGTGTCGGTTCAGGGCAGTTAGAAAGCACTAGTTGATCCACTGTGCTGGTTCAGGGCAGTTAGAAAGCACTAGTTGATCCACTGTGTTGGTTCAGTGCAGTTAGAAAGCACTAGTTGATCCACTGTGTCGGTTCAGTGCAGTTAGAAAGCACTAGTTGATCCACTGTGTCGGTTCAGGGCAGTTAGAAAGCACTAGTTGATCCACTGTGTCGGTTCAGGGCAGTTAGAAAGCAGTAGTTGATCCACTGTGTCGGTTCAGGGCAGTTAGAAAGCACTAGTTGATCCACTGTGTCGGTTCAGGGCAGTTAGAAAGCACTAGTTGATCCACTGATCCACTGTGTCGGTTCAGGGCAGTTAGAAAGCACTAGTTGATCCACTGTGTCGGTTCAGGGCAGTTAGAAAGCACTAGTTGATCCACTGTGTTGGTTCAGGGCAGTTAGAAAGCACTAGTTGATCCACTGTGTTGGTTCAGGGCAGTTAGAAAGCACTAGTTGATCCACTGTGTTGGTTCAGGGCAGTTAGAAAGCACTAGTTGATCCACTGTGCTGGTTCAGGGCAGTTAGAAAGCACTAGTTGATCCACTGTGTTGGTTCAGTGCAGTTAGAAAGCACTAGTTGATCCACTGTGTTGGTTCAGTGCAGTTAGAAAGCACTAGTTGATCCACTGTGTCGGTTCAGGGCAGTTAGAAAGCACTAGTTGATCCACTGTGTCGGTTCAGGGCAGTTAGAAAGCAGTAGTTGATCCACTGTGTTGGTTCAGGGCAGTTAGAAAGCACTAGTTGATCCACTGTGTCGGTTCAGGGCAGTTAGAAAGCACTAGTTGATCCACTGATCCACTGTGTCGGTTCAGGGCAGTTAGAAAGCACTAGTTGATCCACTGTGTCGGTTCAGGGCAGTTAGAAAGCACTAGTTGATCCACTGTGTCGGTTCAGGGCAGTTAGAAAGCACTAGTTGATCCACTGTGTCGGTTCAGGGCAGTTAGAAAGCACTAGTTGATCCACTGTGTCGGTTCAGGGCAGTTAGAAAGCACTAGTTGATCCACTGTGTCGGTTCAGGGCAGTTAGAAAGCACTAGTTGATCCACTGTGTTGGTTCAGGGCAGTTAGAAAGCACTAGTTGATCCACTGTGTCGGTTCAGGGCAGTTAGAAAGCACTAGTTGATCCACTGTGTTGGTTCAGGGCAGTTAGAAAGCAGTAGTTGATCCACTGTGTTGGTTCAGGGCAGTTAGAAAGCACTAGTTGATCCACTGTGTTGGTTCAGGGCAGTTAGAAAGCACTAGTTGATCCACTGTGTTGGTTCAGGGCAGTTAGAAAGCACTAGTTGATCCACTGATCCACTGTGTTGGTTCAGGGCAGTTAGAAAGCACTAGTTGATCCACTGATCCACTGTGTTGGTTCAGGGCAGTTAGAAAGCAGTAGTTGATCCACTGTGTCGGTTCAGTGCAGTTAGAAAGCACTAGTTGATCCACTGTGTTGGTTCAGGGCAGTTAGAAAGCACTAGTTGATCCACTGTGTCGGTTCAGTGCAGTTAGAAAGCACTAGTTGATCCACTGTGTTGGTTCAGGGCAGTTAGAAAGCACTAGTTGATCCACTGTGCTGGTTCAGGGCAGTTAGAAAGCACTAGTTGATCCACTGTGTTGGTTCAGGGCAGTTAGAAAGCACTAGTTGATCCACTGTGTTGGTTCAGGGCAGTTAGAAAGCACTAGTTGATCCACTGTGTTGGTTCAGGGCAGTTAGAAAGCACTAGTTGATCCACTGTGTCGGTTCAGGGCAGTTAGAAAGCACTAGTTGATCCACTGTGTCGGTTCAGTGCAGTTAGAAAGCACTAGTTGATCCACTGTGTCGGTTCAGTGCAGTTAGAAAGCACTAGTTGATCCACTGTGTCGGTTCAGGGCAGTTAGAAAGCACTAGTTGATCCACTGTGTTGGTTCAGGGCAGTTAGAAAGCACTAGTTGATCCACTGTGTTGGTTCAGGGCAGTTAGAAAGCACTAGTTGATCCACTGTGTTGGTTCAGGGCAGTTAGAAAGCACTAGTTGATCCACTGTGTTGGTTCAGGGCAGTTAGAAAGCACTAGTTGATCCACTGTGTTGGTTCAGGGCAGTTAGAAAGCACTAGTTGATCCACTGTGTCGGTTCAGGGCAGTTAGAAAGCACTAGTTGATCCACTGTGTTGGTTCAGGGCAGTTAGAAAGCACTAGTTGATCCACTGTGTTGGTTCAGGGCAGTTAGAAAGCACTAGTTGATCCACTGTGTTGGTTCAGGGCAGTTAGAAAGCACTAGTTGATCCACTGTGTTGGTTCAGGGCAGTTAGAAAGCACTAGTTGATCCACTGTGTTGGTTCAGGGCAGTTAGAAAGCACTAGTTGATCCACTGTGTTGGTTCAGGGCAGTTAGAAAGCACTAGTTGATCCACTGATCCACTGTGTCGGTTCAGGGCAGTTAGAAAGCACTAGTTGATCCACTGATCCACTGTGTCGGTTCAGGGCAGTTAGAAAGCACTAGTTGATCCACTGTGTCGGTTCAGGGCAGTTAGAAAGCAGTAGTTGATCCACTGTGTCGGTTCAGGGCAGTTAGAAAGCACTAGTTGATCCACTGTGTCGGTTCAGTGCAGTTAGAAAGCACTAGTTGATCCACTGTGTTGGTTCAGGGCAGTTAGAAAGCACTAGTTGATCCACTGTGTTGGTTCAGGGCAGTTAGAAAGCACTAGTTGATCCACTGTGTTGGTTCAGGGCAGTTAGAAAGCACTAGTTGATCCACTGTGTTGGTTCAGGGCAGTTAGAAAGCACTAGTTGATCCACTGTGTCGGTTCAGGGCAGTTAGAAAGCACTAGTTGATCCACTGTGTTGGTTCAGGGCAGTTAGAAAGCACTAGTTGATCCACTGTGTCGGTTCAGGGCAGTTAGAAAGCACTAGTTGATCCACTGTGTTGGTTCAGGGCAGTTAGAAAGCACTAGTTGATCCACTGTGTTGGTTCAGGGCAGTTAGAAAGCAGTAGTTGATCCACTGTGTTGGTTCAGGGCAGTTAGAAAGCACTAGTTGATCCACTGTGCTGGTTCAGGGCAGTTAGAAAGCACTAGTTGATCCACTGTGTTGGTTCAGTGCAGTTAGAAAGCACTAGTTGATCCACTGTGTTGGTTCAGTGCAGTTAGAAAGCACTAGTTGATCCACTGTGTCGGTTCAGGGCAGTTAGAAAGCACTAGTTGATCCACTGTGTCGGTTCAGGGCAGTTAGAAAGCACTAGTTGATCCACTGTGTTGGTTCAGGGCAGTTAGAAAGCACTAGTTGATCCACTGTGTCGGTTCAGGGCAGTTAGAAAGCACTAGTTGATCCACTGATCCACTGTGTCGGTTCAGGGCAGTTAGAAAGCACTAGTTGATCCACTGTGTCGGTTCAGGGCAGTTAGAAAGCACTAGTTGATCCACTGTGTTGGTTCAGGGCAGTTAGAAAGCACTAGTTGATCCACTGTGTTGGTTCAGTGCAGTTAGAAAGCACTAGTTGATCCACTGTGTTGGTTCAGTGCAGTTAGAAAGCACTAGTTGATCCACTGTGTCGGTTCAGGGCAGTTAGAAAGCACTAGTTGATCCACTGTGTCGGTTCAGGGCAGTTAGAAAGCAGTAGTTGATCCACTGTGTTGGTTCAGGGCAGTTAGAAAGCACTAGTTGATCCACTGTGTCGGTTCAGGGCAGTTAGAAAGCACTAGTTGATCCACTGATCCACTGTGTCGGTTCAGGGCAGTTAGAAAGCACTAGTTGATCCACTGTGTCGGTTCAGGGCAGTTAGAAAGCACTAGTTGATCCACTGTGTCGGTTCAGTGCAGTTAGAAAGCACTAGTTGATCCACTGTGTTGGTTCAGGGCAGTTAGAAAGCACTAGTTGATCCACTGTGTTGGTTCAGGGCAGTTAGAAAGCACTAGTTGATCCACTGTGTCGGTTCAGTGCAGTTAGAAAGCACTAGTTGATCCACTGTGTTGGTTCAGGGCAGTTAGAAAGCACTAGTTGATCCACTGTGTCGGTTCAGGGCAGTTAGAAAGCACTAGTTGATCCACTGTGTTGGTTCAGGGCAGTTAGAAAGCAGTAGTTGATCCACTGTGTTGGTTCAGGGCAGTTAGAAAGCACTAGTTGATCCACTGTGTTGGTTCAGGGCAGTTAGAAAGCACTAGTTGATCCACTGTGTTGGTTCAGGGCAGTTAGAAAGCACTGGTTGATCCACTGTGTTGGTTCAGGGCAGTTAGAAAGCACTAGTTGATCCACTGTGTTGGTTCAGGGCAGTTAGAAAGCACTAGTTGATCCACTGTGTTGGTTCAGGGCAGTTAGAAAGCACTACTTGATCCACTGTGTTGGTTCAGGGCAGTTAGAAAGCACTAGTTGATCCACTGTGTTGGTTCAGGGCAGTTAGAAAGCACTAGTTGATCCACTGTGTTGGTTCAGGGCAGTTAGAAAGCACTACTTGATCCACTGTGTTGGTTCAGGGCAGTTAGAAAGCACTAGTTGATCCACTGTGTTGGTTCAGGGCAGTTAGAAAGCACTAGTTGATCCACTGTGTTGGTTCAGGGCAGTTAGAAAGCACTAGCACTTGTTCAGGGGAAGAATAACAGATTTTTACCTTGTCAGCTCGGGGATTTGATCTAGCAACCTTTCGGTTACTGGCCCAACGCTCTAACCACTAAGGCCAAGAAACACGAGCAATGGACATTAGACCGGTGGAAATCTGTCCTTTGGTCTGGAGTCCCACCGGGAAGCACGGAGGAGGAGGTGTGATGGTGTGAAGCACGGAGGAGGGGGTGTGATGGTGTGAAGCACGGAGGAGCACGGAGGAGGGGGTGTGATGGTGTGAAGCACGGAGGAGGGGGTGTGAAGCACGGAGGAGGAGGTGTGATGGTGCTTTGCTGGTGACCCTGTCTGTGATTTATTTAGAATTCAAGGAACACTTAACCAGCGTGGCTACCCACAGCATTCTGCAACGATACCCCATCTCATCTAGTTTGGGCTTCGTGGGACTGTCAAGGCAAAGGGTGGCTATTTGAAGAATATCAAATATAAATTATATTTTGATTTGTTAACACTTTTTTTTTTGGTTACTACATGATTCCATATGTGTTATAACATAGTTTTGATGTCTTCACTATTATTCTATAATGTAGAAAAATAGTAAAAATAAAGAAAAACCCTTCAATGATTAGGTGTGTCCAAACTTTTGACTGGTAGTGTACTTTAGTGTGAAGATTACATAACTAAAGCCTTGATTATAATAGGATTAACACAGAGAGGCCAGAGAGACGCAGGCAGGCGCCATGATTAACCAACGTCTAAGAATTTGGTGGTAAATTCCTGCAAGAAGAAAAAAAAAAACCCCAAAAAACCATTGCGTCTAAGATGATTAGAGAACAGAGAGAATAGAGTTCAAATAAAAACAGGTACCCAGAGGACAGTACAGTCGATTCCTGATAAGTGTAGAGGCCTACTTCGAATAAAGTGCAAACTCCATTTGCCAGACCTTGGTGAAAATATTATTTGATATCACTACAAATACTTGAGCTGGGCTTGAATGAGCTCGTTTGGCACAATGGACCAATAGCCAATAGAATATCCACAAAACTGCAAAACCCTGCCCACCTGGCAATCCAGGCAGGCTAAAGCAAAAGCTAAACGTATTTGAAAGATTTAAAATAATATTTGAACCCAGGTCTGTTATATGAAAAGCAGTTCTGTATTCCTAATCGCATTTGAATTGCTCCTGATAACTGCATACTTCCTGATCCTGTCTAGGCCTGGTGTTAATTATCAATAACTTTGGTTTCTTTATCGGTACTGTATATACAGTATGGCATAAAATAGATTATATATCCACCCAGATAAGCAAGACAGTGTATGAGTCTAAAGTGGCACCCTATTCCCTACATAGTGCACTACTATTGACCAGGACCCATAGCACCCTATTCCCTACATCGTGCACTACGTTAGACCAGGACCCATAGGGAATCATGTCGTGGCTGAACAGATACAAAGTCCACGTCATCATTGATTTACCCACTACTTCCTGTCTAAGCTGACTCTGTGTTATGGTTGTTATCACTGTAAGTTCAAAGGTTAAGCCTAGGAAGTCACTGAGAAAAACAACACACTGAAAGGACATGGGGTACACACACATATCTCTCTCTCTCTCTCCACTATAGTCAAAAGCTTAGTGAGACAGATATGCCTCCAAAGCTACCGACCACAGCTGAAAGATGACCGTTTTGTCACCTTCTAACATAGGAAGCCTAATGTTGTCCTGTGACACGAAGCTGTCGTATCATATCTA
This sequence comes from Salmo salar, assembly GCF_905237065.1. NCBI lineage: Eukaryota > Metazoa > Chordata > Actinopteri > Salmoniformes > Salmonidae > Salmo > Salmo salar. Next base: position 91,625,415 of record NC_059461.1, read on the forward strand.
CTGTATAGTGAGCGTATGTGCTGACACCATCTTAGCTTCCTGTCTCTGAGTTAATGACCCATAGGTCACCTCAATCACCTGCGCAAGCATTAGGCCACAATAGTCAAATGTTCTGGGCTCCCCGCTTACATCTGACATTACAATATCTACTGTATAAGGAGCATATGACAGGGTGAAACCCTCGTAGACACCTGTACGTGACAGGGTGAAACCCTCGTAGACACCTGTACGTGACAGGGTGAAACCCTCGTAGACACCTGTACGTGACAGGGTGAAACCCTCGTAGACACCTGTACGTGACAGGGTGAAACCCTCGAATCTACCTGTACGTGACAGGGTGAAACCCTCGAATCTACCTGTACGTGACAGGGTGAAACCCTCGAATCTACCTGTACGTGACAGGGTGAAACCCTCGAATCTACCTGTACGTGACAGGGTGAAACCCTCGAATCTACCTGTACGTGACAGGGTGAAACCCTCGAATCTACCTGTACGTGACAGGGTGAAACCCTCGAATCTACCTGTACGTGACAGGGTGAAACCCTCGAATCTACCTGTACGTGACAGGGTGAAACCCTCGAATCTACCTGTACGTGACAGGGTGAAACCCTCGAATCTACCTGTACGTGACAGGGTGAAACCCTCGAATCTACCTGTACATGACAGGGTGAAACCCTCGAATCTACCTGTACGTGACAGGGTGAAACCCTCGAATCTACCTGTACGTGACAGGGTGAAACCCTCGAATCTACCTGTACGTGACAGGGTGAAACCCTCGAATCTACCTGTACGTGACAGGGTGAAACCCTCGAATCTACCTGTACGTGACAGGGTGAAACCCTCGAATCTACCTGTACGTGACAGGGTGAAACCCTCGAATCTACCTGTACGTGACAGGGTGAAACCCTCGTAGATACCTGTACATGACAGGGTGAAACCCTCGTAGATACCTGTACATGACAGGGTGAAGCCCTCGTAGATACCTGTATATGACAGGGTGAAGCCCTCGTCGATACCTGTATATGACAGGGTGAAACCCTCGAAGCTAGCTGCATATTACAAGGTGAAACCCTCGTTGATACCTGTGCTGCAGAGATGGTTGTCCTTCTTGAAGGCTCTCCTATCTCCATAGAGGAACTCTGGAGCTCTGTCAGAGTGGACATCGGGTTCTTGGTCACCTCTTGGAAGTTGAAGTATCTTGGTGTTTCCACAAATCTTCCATTTAAGAATGATGGAGGCCACTGTGTTCTAGGGGACCTTCAACGCTGCAGACATTTTTTGGTACCCTTCCCCAGATCTGTGCCTCGACACAAACCTGTCTCGGAGCTCTACGGACAATGCCTTTGACCTCATGGCTTGGTTTTTACTCTGACATGCACTGTCAACTGTGGGACCTTATATAGACAGGTGTGTGCCTTTCAAAATCATGTCCAATCAATTGAATTTACCACAGGTGGACTCCAATCAAGTTGTAGAAACATCTCAAGGATGATCAATGGAAACAGGAAGCACCTGAGCTCAATTGAGTCTCGTAGCAAAGGGTCTGAATACTGATGTAAATAAGGTATCTGTTTTTTTAGTTTTAATACATTTGCAAACAGTTGTAAAAACCTGTTTTCGCTTTGTCATCATGGGGTATTGTGTGTAGATTGATGAGGATTTAAAAAAAATGTCATTCCTTTTAGAATAAGGCTGTAATGTAACAACATTTTTTTAAAGTCAAAGTGTCTGAATACTTTCCGAATGCACTATATTTACCTACATCTAACAGTTTCTACAATGTATACTGAACAAAAATAAACACAAAATGTAACAATTGAAATGATTTTACTGAGTTACAGGAAATCATTCAAATGAAATAAATTAGGCCTTTATCTATGGATTTCACATGACTGGGCAGGGGCGCAATCTTGGGTGGACCTGGGAGGGCACAGGTCCACCCACTTGGGAGCCATCGCCAGCCAATCAGAAAGAGTGTTTGCCCACAAATGTGCTTTATTAGAGACGTAAATATTCCCCAGTTTCATCAGCTGTCTGGGTGGCTGGACTCAGACGATCCCGCAGGTGAAGAAGCCGGATGTGGAGGTCCTGGGCTGGCATGGTTACACGTGGTCTGCAGTTGTGAGGCCGGTTGGACGTGCTAGCAAATTCTCTAAAAATGACATTGGAGGTGGCTTATGGTAGAGAAATTAACATTAAATTCTCTGGCAACAGCTCTGGTGGACATTCCTGCAGTCAGCATGCCAATTGCACGCTCCCTCAAAACTTGAGACATTTGTGGCATTGGGTTGTGGCATTGTGTTGTGTGAAAAAACTGCTAATTGTAGAGTGGCCTTTTGTTGTCCCCCAGCACAAGGTGCACCTGTGTAATGACCATGCTGTTTAACCAGCTTCTTGATATGCCACACCTGTCAGGTGGATGGATTATCTTGGCAAAGCAGAAATTCTCATTAACAGGGTAAACAAAAATGTGCACAACATTTTAGAGAAATGAGCTTTTTGTGCGTATGGACAATTTATGGGATCTTTTATCTCATGAAACATGTTGCATTTAGTCTATGTTGCCTTCCTTGTTAAATAAATACATGAAACACGGTTGGGTGGATGACTTGAAAAATGAAATCTGTAAACCTACTATTAAAGTTAGCTGCTGTGGAGAATATTTCATAGCCTACAATAAAAAAATATATACTTTTTTTTTGCATTTAAAGTAATGATGGACGATCGTTTCCCTTTGCTTATTTGAGCTGTTCTTGCCATAATATGGACTTGGTCTTTAACCAAATAGGGCTATCTTCTGTATACCACCCCTATCTTGTCACAACACAACTGATTGGCTCAAACGCATTAAGGAGGAAAGAAATTCCACTAATTAACTTTTAACGTGTCACACCTGTTAATTGAAATGCATTCCAGGTGATTACCTCATGAAGCTGGTTGAGAGAATGCCAAGAGTGTGCAAAGCTGTCATCAAGGCAAAGGGTGGCTACATTGAAGAATCTGAATTTGTTTAACACTTCGTTTTTGGTTACTACATGATTCCCTATGTGTTATTTCATAGTTTCGATGTCTTCCCTATTAATAGTAAAATAGTCAAAATAAAGAAAAAAAAACCCTTAAATGAGTAGCTGTGTCCAAACTTTCGACTGGTACTGTGTGTGTACATTTATGTTTGAGCACGACACACGTGTGTTTTCTCTGGCTTGTCCTATGTACTGTGACAGAGACCACCAGCGCCGGGGCACCAGACAACATTCACATAATCTATTTAATAGCTCGACTGTGTTGTTGAAAGCTACGTCATCCGTCCTGTGACAGTCCACTGGTGACAGAGAGACCATGGCTAATTGAGAATCCAAAATATTACACCGCCTCATTTCACCTAAAGAACCCCGAGGAGGTCAAAACAGAGACACCCCACAGTCAGTGAGAGTTACGTCCCAAATGGCAGTATATCCCTACATAGTGCACTAAATAGGGAATAGGGTGCTCTCTGGGACAGTACCAACATGCCAGTAACAGGGAGGCCTGCGCCGTTTACAGTTCTACCGTCCCCTTTAACAACCCTCCAGATGCTGCTGTATGTGTCCATAATGACACCCTAGTCCCTGTATACTGCACTACTTTGGGCCACTCTAGTCCCTGTATACTGCACTACTTTGGACCACTCCAGTCCCTGTATAGTACACTACTTTGGACCACTCCAGTCCCTGTATAGTGCACTACTTTGGACCACTCCAGTCCCTGTATAGTACACTACTTTGGACCACTCCAGTCCCTGTATAGTACACTACTTTGGACCACTCCAGTCCCTGTATAGTGCACTACTTTGGACCACTCTAGTCCCTGTATAGTACACTACTTTGGACCACTCCAGTCCCTGTATAGTGCACTACTTTGGACCACTCCAGTCCCTGTATAGTGCACTACTTTGGACCACTCCAGTCCCTGTATAGTGCACTACTTTGGACCACTCCAGTCCCTGTATAGTACACTACTTTGGACCACTCCAGTCCCTGTATAGTGCACTACTTTGGACCACCCTAGTCCCTGTATAGTACACTACTTTGGACCACTCCAGTCCCTGTATAGTGCACTACTTTGGACCACTCCAGTCCCTGTATAGTGCACTACTTTGGACCACTCCAGTCCCTGTATAGTGCACTACTTTGGACCACTCCAGTCCCTGTATAGTACACTACTTTGGACCACTCCAGTCCCTGTATAGTGCACTACTTTGGACCACTCCAGTCCCCTGTATAGTGCACTACTTTGGACCACTCCAGTCCCTGTATAGTGCACTACTTTGGACCACTCTAGTCCCTGTATACTGCACTACTTTGGACCACTCCAGTCCCTGTATAGTGCACTACTTTGGACCACTCCAGTCCCTGTATAGTACACTACTTTGGACCACTCCAGTCCCCTGTATAGTGCACTACTTTGGACCACTCCAGTCCCTGTATAGTGCACTACTTTGGACCACTCTAGTCCCTGTATAGTGCACTACTTTGGACCACTCCAGTCCCTGTATAGTGCACTACTTTGGACCACTCCAGTCCCTGTATAGTACACTACTTTGGACCACTCCAGTCCCCTGTATAGTGCACTACTTTGGACCACTCCAGTCCCTGTATAGTGCACTACTTTGGACCACTCCAGTCCCTGTATAGTGCACTACTTTGGACCACTCCAGTCCCTGTATAGTGCACTACTTTGGACCACTCCAGTCCCTGTATAGTGCACTACTTTGGACCACTCCAGTCCCTGTATAGTGCACTACTTTGGACCACTCAAGTCCCTGTATACTGCACTACTTTGGACCACTCCAGTCCCTGTATAGTGCACTACTTTGGACCACTCCAGTCCCTGTATAGTGCACTACTTTGGACCACTCCAGTCCCTGTATAGTGCACTACTTTGGACCACTCCAGTCCCTGTATAGTACACTACTTTGGACCACTCCAGTCCCCTGTATAGTGCACTACTTTGGACCACTCCAGTCCCTGTATAGTGCACTACTTTGGACCACTCTAGTCCCTGTATACTGCACTACTTTGGACCACTCCAGTCCCTGTATAGTACACTACTTTGGACCACTCCAGTCCCTGTATACTGCACTACTTTGGACCACCCTAGTCCCTGTATAGTACACTACTTTGGACCACTCCAGTCCCTGTATAGAGCACTACTTTGGACCACTCCAGTCCCTGTATAGTGCACTACTTTGGACCACTCAAGTCCCTGTATACTGCACTACTTTGGACCACTCCAGTCCCTGTATAGTGCACTACTTTGGACCACTCAAGTCCCTGTATACTGCACTACTTTGGACCACTCCAGTCCCTGTATACTGCACTACTTTGGACCACCCTAGTCCCTGTATAGTGCACTACTTTGGACCACTCCAGTCCCTGTATACTGCACTACTTTGGACCACCCCAGTCCCTGTATAGTGCACTACTTTGGACCACCCCAGTCCCTGTATAGAGCACTACTTTGGACCACCCCAGTCCCTGTATAGAGCACTACTTTGGACCAGAGGCCTGGTGATAATACTAAGAAATTGACTGGATTCCGCTCTGTGAGTTTCTGGTATTTCTCTTCCTTCCCTCCCTCTCCCTGGACTGGATGTCCTGCCCAGTGATATTTGAGCTGGGGGGGGTTAGAGATATTTAAGAAACATCCAGTGAGGAGACATGGGAGATACAGCAGGGAGACACAGCAGGGAGACACAGCAGGGAGACATGGGAGACACAGCAGGGAGACACAGCAGGGAGACATGGAGATACAGCAGGGAGACACAGCAGGGAGACATGGAGACACAGCAGGGAGACACAGCAGGGAGACATGGAGATACAGCAGGGAGACACAGCAGGGAGACATGGAGATACAGCAGGGAGACACAGCAGGGAGACACAGCAGGGAGACATGGGAGATACAGCAGGGAGACACAGCAGGGAGACACAGGGAGACACAGCAGGGAGACACAGCAGGGAGACACATCAGGGAGACACAGCAGGGAGACACAGCAGGGAGATACAGCAGGGAGACACAGCAGGGAGAGAGTTAGACAGGGGGGTAATTCTGGGACCCAGGCCTGGAGAGGGGAGTACAGGTCCTGTCCAGATCCAGACCCAGCAGCCACACTATCTATCCTGGGACTGGGATGCAATCAGATTCCCCAGCAGCACAGACTGAGATCTGAAGAGTTAATTAACTGGAAGCAGGAGCCATACCTCAGACAGATCAGTGGCGGCTGGTGCCGTTTAAAATGAGGGAGAACACTTTTTGCATGAGCACATGGCCTTATTTCTATTACAGCATATTGGATGACTGTCATTCATATTCCACTCATCCAGTTCAATGTAGCGTCGGTAGGTTGTCGTGACATTGACTTTCATTAAATCTGATGACTTACGTACTGAATCAACTATGTTTAATTGTTACTCAATTAAATGAATCGTGTAACAATTAACTCATTAGGAATTTGGGGCACCGCGGAAGAAGTTGTTTAATGAGTTACTAACTCATCTCAAGATGATTTAAGACATATCAACGGCAAGTCATTTATTAATCAATTACCTCATATCAGTCTCATTCTGAACGTCACAGGCTTCTTGAACGTGCAAGAACCCCAGCATTTTCTGATTATTCAGTTCTACACAAATGTTATTTAATTATGTATTTACTAACTAAATAATAACACAGAATACCCATGCACACATACATGAGACAAAAGTCCCTTAGTGGACTGACAAGATATGGCTCTGGTTGTCCACCAGAGGTCACAATGTCCTCCTTTAGTTGTCTGGTCTCCAATGGTGATGAGCGGAGTAGGATATGTCATTTAGATTTGCTTTTCTCGACATATGATATAAGACAGCTAATCAGCTGTACCAGTAGGGCGGCAGGTGGCCTAGTGGTTAGAGTGTTGGGCCAGTAACCGAAAGGTTGCTGGATCGAATCCCCGAGCTGACAAGGTAAAAATGTGAGGTTCTGCCCCTGAACAAGGCAGTTAACCCACTGCTCCCCGGGCGCCGAAGACGTGGATGTCAATTAAGGCAGCCCCCCGCACCTCTCTGATTCAGAGGGGTTGGGTTAAATGCGTTAGACACATATATAGTGAAAGTTCTAGATCACTGTGCAGCTGCAGACTGGCGGTATCCTGGTCTGGTAGGTGAGGTTATCTTCATCACCTCGTGTTGAGGCTAAGCATTTCAAACGTGTGGAGCACGGTCTCACACAAATACATATACAGCACATATAGGAAATTTTAGACATTTTTGGTGCATTTAGTTACTTCCTATTGCACAGTAAAGCCTACAAAAATAGATGCTTGGTGGTATAAAAATAGACATCCGGATAGAAACACTAATTTAATGTAGGAAAACAAACATAAGCTACAGTAGACCTTTATCGCAAAACATTGTTTTTAAATCTATTATTTGGTGACGTGAATATATTTAGTATAGTTTTATCGAAAAAGGAGAACGTTTGAAATGTTTTACTATTTATATGAAATTTACTGAATAGGATGGTCCTCCCCTTCCTCCTCTGAGGAGCCTCCACTGCTTCATATCCTGTTAGACTTCAGTGCAGCTTTAGACATTATTGATCCTAGTCTACTGCCGGAAAACGTATGTGTTATGGCTTTACACCCCCTGCTATAATGGCTTTACACCCCCTGCTATAATGGCTTTACACCCCCTGCTATAATGGCTTTACACCCCCTGCTATAATGTGGATAAAGAGTTACTTGTCTAACAGAACACAGACGGTGTTCTTTAATGGAAGCCTATCAAATATAATCAGGAATTCCCCAGGGTAGCTGTTTAGGCCCCTTGCTGTTTCAATTTTTACTAATGACATGCCACTGACTTTGAGCCAGAGTGTCTATGTATGTGGATGACTCAACACTATACACGTCAGCTACTACAGCAACTGAAATTACTGCAACACTTAACAAAGAGCTGCAGTTAGTTTCAGAATGGGAGGCAAGGAATAAGTTACCCCTAAATATTTCTAAAACTAAAAGCATTGTATTTGGAACAAAACACTCACTAAACCCTAAACCTCAACTAAATCTTGTAATACATAATGTGGAAATTGGGCCAGTTGATTTGACTAAACTGCTTGGAGTAACACTAGATTGTAAACTGTCATGGTCAAAACATATTGATGCAGTAGTAGCTAAGATGGGGAGAAGTCTGTCCATAATAAACCGATGTTCTGCCTTCTCAACAACACTATCAACAAGGCAGGTCCTACAGGCCCTAGTTTCTACCTTCTTAACAACACTATCAACAAGGCAGGTCCTACAGGCCCTAGTTTCTACCTTCTTAACAACACTATCAACAAGGCAGGTCCTACAGGCCCTAGTTTCTACCTTCTTAACAACACTATCAACAAGGCAGGTCCTACAGGCCCTAGTTTCTACCTTCTTAACAACACTATCAACAAGGCAGGTCCTACAGGCCCTAGTTTCTACCTTCTTAACAACACTATCAACAAGGCAGGTCCTACAGGCCCTAGTTTCTACCTTCTTAACAACACTATCAACAAGGCAGGTCCTACAGGCCCTAGTTTCTACCTTCTCAACAACACTATCAACAAGGCAGGTCCTACAGGCCCTAGTTTCTACCTTCTTAACAACACAGGTCCTACAGGCCCTAGTTTCTACCTTCTTAACAACACTATCAACAAGGCAGGTCCTACAGACTCTAGTTCTGTCGCACCTGGACTACTGTTCAGTCGTGTGGTCAGGTGCTACAGAAAAGAACAGGGCAGCACATCTGGCTCTTGGATGTACACAGAGCTAACATTAATAATATGCATGTCAATCTCTCCTGGCTCAAAGTGGAGGAGAGATTGACTTCATTACTACTTTTATTTTATGAGAGGTATTGACATGTTGAATGCACCGAGCTGTCTGTCTAAACTACTGGCACACAGCTTGGAAACCCCATCCATACCCCACAAGACATGCCACCAGAGGTCTGTTTAAACTACTGGCACACAGCTCAGACACCCATCCATACCCCACAAGACACGCCACAAGAGGTCTCTTCACAGTCCCCAAAGTCCAGAACAGACTATGGGAGGAGCACAGTACTACATAGAGTCATGACTACATGGAACTCTATTCCACATCAGGTAAACTGACTGACGCGTGCAGTAACCACGTCAATACGCCCAACACCCAGTCTCATAGAACAACCCCTTCCCTTCTCTTCCTTCCCTTCAATGCACAGGCAGCCTCATACCTCTGAAACACTGCAGTATTGAGAGCTGTTTTCTTAACGTGCTGAGACTGACTATTAATAGTCAGTATGCAATATCATATCACCATCATACCATCTCTTCTACTTCTCAACCTAAATATAGCTGTCAAATTAAGCCTGGCAGGCATTTTCACTGCAATTAAATGATGGTGTGACTGCTGACACACACAGGCGCACACACACACACACACACACACACACAAGATCGGGCCGTGAGACACATGAAAGCTCCATTGTCTTGTAGAATGCGCTCAGCCTGTCCCAGATTGGCCCTAGTTTCAACGAGGCCACGGCCGCAAATTTCAACCATCTCTTTCTGAAGGAGAGAGAAAAAGAGGCCGTACACAAGCATCTGAAGCACATGTGAGTGTATTTTAATACAGAAAAAAGTTTTAGTGAGAAGAAAGACAGATCTGTTTCTGATTAGAGACCGGAGCGAAGAGGGAGAAAGACGGAGCGAAAGAAAGAGGGAGAGAGAAAGAGGGAGAGAGAAAGAGGGAGAGAGAAAGAGAGGGAGAGAAAGAGAGGGAGAGAAAGAGGGAGAGAAGAAAGGGAGAGAGAGAGAAAGAGGGAGAGAAAGAGAGAAAAAGAAAGGGAGAGAGAGAGAAAGAGGGAGAGAAAGAGAGAGGGAGAAAGAGATGGGAGAGAGAGAGAAAGAGAGAGCGAGAAAAAGAAAGAGGGAGAGAAAGAGAAAAAGAAAGAGGGAGAGAGAAAGAGGGAGAGAGAAAGAGAGGGAGAGAAGAAAGGGAGAGAGAGAGAAAGAGGGAGAGAAAGAGAGAAAAAGAAAGAGGGAGAGAGAAAGAGGGAGAGAAAGAAATGGGAGAGACAGACAGACAGAGAGAGAGAAAGAGGGAGAGAGAAAGAGGGAGAGAGAAAGAGAGGGAGAGAAGAAAGGGAGAGAGAGAGAAAGAGGGAGAGAAAGAGAGAAAAAGAAAGAGGGAGAGAGAAAGAGGGAGAGAGAAAGAGAGGGAGAGAAGAAAGGGAGAGAGAGAGAAAGAGAGGGAGAGAAGAAAGGGAGAGAGAGAGAAAGAGGGAGAGAGAAAGAGGGAGAGAGAAAGAGAGGGAGAAAGAAATGGGAGAGACAGACAGAGAGAGAGAGAGTTAAAGCAGTGAGAGTTTCTCTGAGCTGGTGGGAATCTCCATTCACATGGAGCAGGACCATAATAAATGTGTTTTTTTCAGAGAGCGACCCGTTCTCCATCCTGGCAGACACTGTGATTCATGCCGCGATACGGGAACGAGAGAACGAAACACTCAGTAGACCAAGAGTCCAAAACACACCTCTCTGTCTGCTCTGGTTTCAGCTGGTTTGTGTCACTCTCCAAAGCAATTCCATTGTTGTTGACTCTTTGTAATTAGAAAATAGACCAAAGAATTCCTGTTAAACCTCATTTATTCCCAGTTATATTTACATATACAGGTCACAACTTAACATACAATCATTTCATTTTAACGGTCCACTTTACAAAGCCATCGGGCCTTTCTTCCTTCACCACCGTGTGCGTGGCTTCAGGTGGTCCAGGGAGACATGTAGAGCCTAGCTGAGAGACCAGGTTAACTCTGGTTAGACCAGGTGTGTTAGGACAACAGAACGTGGACCTGCTGAGGAGATCGTGGTACCAGGTTGTCTGGTTCCTTGTAGCTGTTGGCTGGGCTGGTCACGGCTGTGTACACCTCTCCATACGCCCTGCACACCAGCTCTGTCGACTGGTTGAAGATCTGATCCCTGTAATGGGAGAGGGGGGACATAGATCAGTTACTGAGGGGGGGACATAGATAATTTACTGAGGGGGGGACATAGATCAGTTACTGAGGGGGGGGACATAGATCAGTTACTGAGGGGGGGACATAGATAATTTACTGAGGGGGGGACATAGATCAGTTACTGAGGGGGGACATAGATCAGTTACTGAGGGGGGACGACATAGATCAGTTACTGAGGGGCGACGACATAGATCAGTTACTGAGGGCGGGGACATAGATCAGTTACTGAGGGGGGGACATAGATCAGTTACTGAGGGGGGGACATAGATCAGTTACTGAGGGGGGGACATAGATCAGTTACTGAGGGAGGGACGACATAGATCAGTTACTGAGGGGGGGACATAGATCAGTTACTGAGGGGGACGACATAGATCAGTTACTGAGGGGGGGGACATAGATCAGTTACTGAGGGGGGACGTCATAGATCAGTTACTGAGGGGGGGGACATAGATCAGTTACTGAGGGGGGGACATAGATCAGTTACTGAGGGGGGAAATAGATCAGTTACTGAGGGGGGGACATAGATCAGTTACTGAGGGGGGGACATAGATCAGTTACTGAGGGGGGGGACATAGATCAGTTACTGGGGGGGGACATAGATCAGTTACTGAGGGGGACGACGACATAGATCAGTTACTGAGGGGGACGACGACATAGATCAGTTACTGAGGGGGGGACATAGATCAGTTACTGAGGGGGGACATAGATCAGTTACTGAGGGGGGGACATAGATCAGTTACTGAGGGGGGACATAGATCAGTTACTGAGGGGACGACATAGATCAGTTACTGAGGGGGGGACGACATAGATCAGTTACTGAGGGGGGGACATAGATCAGTTACTGAGGGGGGGACATAGATCAGTTACTGAGGGGGGGACATAGATCAGTTACTGAGGGGGGACATAGATCAGTTACTGCGGGGGGGGACATAGATCAGTTACTGAGGGGGGGACATAGATCAGTTACTGAGGGGGGACATAGATCAGTTACTGGGGGGGACATAGATCAGTTACTGAGGGGGGGACATAGATCAGTTACTGAGGGGGGGACATAGATCAGTTACTGAGGGGGGGACATAGATCAGTTACTGAGGGGGGACATAGATCAGTTAATTGGGGGGACATAGATCAGTTAATTGGGGGGGAACATAGATCAGTTAATTGGGGGGAACATAGATCAGTTAATTGGGGGGACATAGATCAGTTACTGAGGGGGGACATAGATCAGTTACTGAGGGGGGACATAGATCAGTTACTGAGGGGGGACATAGATCAGTTACTGAGGGGGGGACATAGATCAGTTACTGAGGGGGGGACATAGATCAGTTACTGAGGGGGGGACATAGATCAGTTACTGAGGGGGGACATAGATCAGTTACTGAGGGGGGGACATAGATCAGTTACTGAGGGGGGGACATAGATCAGTTACTGAGGGGGAGACATAGATCAGTTACTGAGGGGGGGACATAGATCAGTTACTGAGGGGGGGACATAGATCAGTTACTGAGGGGGGACGACATAGATCAGTTACTGAGGGGGGGACATAGATCAGTTACTGAGGGGGGGACATAGATCAGTTACTGAGGGGGAGACATAGATCAGTTACAGAGGGGGGGACATAGATCAGTTACTGAGGGGGGGACATAGATCAGTTACTGAGGGAGGGGGACATAGATCAGTTACTGAGGGGGGACATAGATCATTTACTGAGGGGGGGAGACATAGATCAGTTACTGAGGGGGGGACATAGATCAGTTACTGAGGGGGGAGACATAGATCAGTTACTGAGGGGGGGACATAGATCAGTTACTGAGGGGGGGATTGATCAGTTACTGAGGGGGGACATAGATCAGTTACTGAGGGGGGAGACATAGATCAGTTACTGAGGGGGGGGACATAGATCAGTTACTGAGGGGGGGAGACATAGATCAGTTACTGAGGGGGGGGGGACATAGATCAGTTACTGAGGGGGGGGGACATAGATCCGTTAATTGGGGGGCATTCCCAATGCATGAGAAGGTAAAATATGTGTACGGTGTGTGTGTGTGTGAATACAATACATTTATTGGCCTAAAAAAAAAAAAATCTACGTTACTGTCTTACCCAGGAACAATCACATCTGATATATTTTAAATATTTTTAAGAAGAGAAGAGTGCTATATTTTCACCATCATCTCATCTCCCTCTGATACCCTAGTAGGTCATATGTTGACCTTCACCCCCCTCTGATACCCTCGTAGGTCATATGTTGACCTTCACCTCCCTCTGATACCCTAGTAAGTCATGTTGACCTTCATCTCCCTCTGATACCCTAGTAAGTCATGTTGACCTTCACCCCCCTCTGATACCCTAGTAGGTAATATGTTGACCTTCATCTCCCTCTGATACCCTAGTAGGTCATATGTTGACCTTCACCTCCCTCTGATACCCTAGTGAGTCATATGTTGACCTTCACCTCCCTCTGATACCCTAGTGAGTCATATGTTGACCTTCACCTCCCTCTGATACCCTAGTGAGTCATATGTTGACCTTCACCTCCCTCTGATACCCTAGTGAGTCATATGTTGACCTTCACCTCCCTCTGATACCCTAGTAGGTCATATGTTGACCTTCACCTCCCTCTGATACCCTAGTAGGTCATATGTTGACCTTCACCTCCCTCTGATACCCTAGTGAGTCATATGTTGACCTTCACCTCCCTCTGATACCCTAGTGAGTCATATGTTGACCTTCATCTCCCTCTGATACCCTAGTAGGTCATATGTTGACCTTCACCTCCCTCTGATACCCTAGTGAGTCATATGTTGACCTTCACCTCCCTCTGATACCCTAGTAGGTCATATGTTGACCTTCACCTCCCTCTGATACCCTAGTAGGTCATATGTTGACCTTCACCCCCCTCTGATACCCTAGTAGGTCATATGTTGACCTTCACCTCCCTCTGATACCCTAGTAGGTCATATGTTGACCTTCACCTCCCTCTGATACCCTAGTGAGTCATATGTTGACCTTCATCTCCCTCTGATACCCTAGTAGGTCATATGTTGACCTTCACCTCCCTCTGATACCCTAGTGAGTCATATGTTGACCTTCATCTCCCTCTGATACCCTAGTAGGTCATATGTTGACCTTCACCTCCCTCTGATACCCTAGTAGGTCATATGTTGACCTTCACCTCCCTCTGATACCCTAGTGAGTCATATGTTGACCTTCACCTCCCTCTGATACCCTAGTGAGTCATATGTTGACCTTCATCTCCCTCTGATACCCTAGTAGGTCATATGTTGACCTTCATCTCCCTCTGATACCCTAGTAGGTCATATGTTGACCTTCACCTCCCTCTGATACCCTAGTAGGTCATATGTTGACCTTCACCTCCCTCTGATACCCTAGTGAGTCATATGTTGACCTTCACCTCCCTCTGATACCCTAGTAGGTCATATGTTGACCTTCACCTCCCTCTGATACCCTAGTGAGTCATATGTTGACCTTCATCTCCCTCTGATACCCTAGTAGGTCATATGTTGACCTTCATGTCCCTCTGATACCCTAGTAGGTCATATGTTGACCTCCCTCTGATACCCTAGTGAGTCATATGTTGACCTTCACCTCCCTCTGATACCCTAGTGAGTCATATGTTGACCTTCATCTCCCTCTGATACCCTAGTAGGTCATATGTTGACCTTCACCTCCCTCTGATACCCTAGTGAGTCATATGTTGACCTTCACCTCCCTCTGATACCCTAGTGAGTCATATGTTGACCTTCATCTCCCTCTGATACCCTAGTAGGTCATATGTTGACCTTCATCTCCCTCTGATACCCTAGTAGGCCATATGTTGACCTTCACCTCCCTCTGATACCCTAGTAGGTCATATGTTGACCTTCACCCCCCTCTGATACCCTAGTAGGTCATATGTTGACCTTCACCTCCCTCTGATACCCTAGTAGGTCATATGTTGACCTTCACCTCCCTCTGATACCCTAGTAGGTCATATGTTGACCTTCACCTCCCTCTGATACCCTAGTAGGTCATATGTTGACCTTCACCTCCCTCTGATACCCTAGTGAGTCATGTTGACCTTCACCTCCCTCTGATACCCTAGTGAGTCATATGTTGACCTTCACCTCCCTCTGATACCCTAGTAGGTCATATGTTGACCTTCATCTCCCTCTGATACCCTAGTAGGTCATATGTTGACCTTCACCTCCCTCTGATACCCTAGTAGGTCATATGTTGACCTTCACCTCCCTCTGATACCCTAGTGAGTCATATGTTGACCTTCACCTCCCTCTGATACCCTAGTAGGTCATATGTTGACCTTCATCTCCCTCTGATACCCTAGTAGGTCATATGTTGACCTTCACCTCCCTCTGATACCCTAGTGAGTCATATGTTGACCTTCACCTCCCTCTGATACCCTAGTGAGTCATATGTTGACCTTCACCTCCCTCTGATACCCTAGTGAGTCATATGTTGACCTTCATCTCCCTCTGATACCCTAGTAGGTCATATGTTGATCTTCACCTCCCTCTGATACCCTAGTGAGTCATATGTTGACCTGCACCTCCCTCTGATACCCTAGTAGGTCATATGTTGACCTTCACCTCCCTCTGATACCCTAGTGAGTCATATGTTGACCTGCACCTCCCTCTGATACCCTAGTAGGTCATATGTTGACCTTCACCTCCCTCTGATACCCTAGTGAGTCATATGTTGACCTTCACCTCCCTCTGATACCCTAGTGAGTCATATGTTGACCTTCATCTCCATCTGATACCCTAGTAGGTCATATGTTGACCTTCATCTCCCTCTGATACCCTAGTAGGCCATATGTTGACCTTCACCTCCCTCTGATACCCTAGTAGGTCATATGTTGACCTTCACCTCCCTCTGATACCCTAGTGAGTCATATGTTGACCTTCACCTCCCTCTGATACCCTAGTGAGTCATATGTTGACCTTCTTCTCCCTCTGATACCCTAGTAGGTCATATGTTGACCTTCATCTCCCTCTGATACCCTAGTAGGTCATATGCTGACCTTCACCTCCCTCTGATACCCTAGTGAGTCATATGTTGACTTTCACCTCCCTCTGATACCCTAGTGAGTCATATGTTGACCTTCATCTCCCTCTGATACCCTAGTAGGTCATATGTTGACCTTCATCTCCCTCTGATACCCTAGTAGGTCATATGTTGACCTTCACCTCCCTCTGATACCCTAGTGAGTCATATGTTGACCTTCACCTCCCTCTGATACCCTAGTGAGTCATATGTTGACCTTCACCTCCCTCTGATACCCTAGTGAGTCATATGTTGACCTTCACCTCCCTCTGATACCCTAGTGAGTCATATGTTGACCTTCATCTCCCTCTGATACCCTAGTAGGTCATATGTTGATCTTCATCTCCCTCTGATACCCTAGTAGGTCATATGTTGACCTTCACCTCCCTGTGATACAATAGGAAGGGCTCAGTGGTACTAACACAGCATTAGGAGCTACTGTAATTCATTCAGCTGGAACAGCCAACCATGGAGAGGTTCTGCTCTATTTCCTGCTTTTCTGGAGAATCCACTATAGCTGGATGATTTGACTGTGACCCCGTTCAGAGATGATAACAACCAGAGCAGAGACTCATCAGTGGTGCACACTGACATCTACTGGTGAGAGTGAGTGAGTGAGTGAGTGAGTGAGTGAGTGAGTGAGTGAGTGAGTGAGTGAGTGAGTGAGTGAGTGAGTGAGTGAGTGAGTGGTAAGAGAAAGAGGGAGAAAGAGAGAGAGATTGGGAGAGTGTGAGAAAAGAGAGAGAGATAGAAAGAAGGATAGCGAGAGAGAGAGAGAGAAAGAGAGAGAGAGAGAGAGAAGGATAGATATATACAGTACCAGTCAAAGGTTTGGACACACCTACTCATTCAAGGGTTTTTCTTTAATAGTGAAGACATCAAAACTATGAAATAACATATGGAATCATGTAGTAACCAAAAAAGTGTTAAACATATCAAAATATATTTTATATTTGAGATTCAAATAGCCACCCCTGCCTTGACAGCTTTGCACACACTTCGCATTCTCTCAACCAGCTTCATGAGGTAATCACCTGGAATGCATTTCAATTAACCTGTCTGGGCCAGTGGGACGCTTGCGTCCCACCCTAATCAACAGCCAGTGGAATCGCGTCGCGCGAAATGCAAAACCTCATAAATGCTATAACTTCAATTTCTCAAACATATGACTATTTTACACCGTTTTATAGATACACCTCTCCTGAATCGAACCACGTTGTCCGATTTCAAAAAGGCTTTACAGCTAAAGCAAAACATTAGATTATGTTAGAGAACCCAGCCAGAAATAATCACACAGCCATTTTCAAAGCAACTAGCATGCATCACAAATACCCAAAACACAGCTAAATGCAGCACTAACCTTTGACAATCTTCATCAGATGACAATCTTAGGACATCATGTTACACAATACATGCATTTTTTGTTCGATAAAGTTCATATTTATATATAAAAACAGCATTTTACATCGGCGTGTGACATTCAGAAAATCTTTACCCTCAAATGCTTCCGATAAATCAGCGCTACAATTTACAAAATTACTATTCGAAAACATTGTTAAAATTTAATATTGTCATTCAAAGACTTATAGATTAACATGTCTTGAATGCCACTGCTTTGCCAGATTTAAAAATAACTTTACTGGGAAATCACACTTTGCAATAAACGACGTGGTATACCCAGCAAAATAGGCTAGGCTATACATGTTGGAGCCATCTTGGAATGATCAACCATCAAAAATACTATTGTAAATAAAACCTTACCTTTGATTATCTTTATCAGAAAGCACTTCCAGGAATCCCAGGTCCATAACAAATGTAGTTTTGTTCGAAAAAGTTAATCATTTATGTCCCAATTGTTAGCGCGCTCCGAAGGCTATTGAAAATGTACCGTGCTGAGTAGGACTTGTCGTCACGAATGTAATTTTTTTTTTTTATTCAAGTTCGTTCAAACATGTCAAACGTTGTATAACATAAATCTTTCAGGCCTTTTTCAACCAGAGCTTCAGTAATATTCCATGGGGACATTTGCATTGTCTTTCAAAACGTTTCGAAAGGGGAGGGTAGCCATGGGCGGTCGCGTCATAATGGTAAATGGCCCTCCACCTGTGACCACTTTCCACAGCCTCTCTTTCAGTCAATGTTGATAGTAGGAGACTCAAACCACTTTGTAAAGACTGGGGACATCTAGTGGAAGCCTTAGGGAGTGCTAAATGATTCATAACCCCCTGTGTTTCAATGGCAAATGTTTGAAGTGATATCCACACATCAGATTTCAGTTTCCTGTCAGGATTTGTCTCAGGGTTTTGACTGCCATATGAGTTCTGTTATACTCACAGACACCATTCAAACAGTTTTAGAAACTATAGGGTGTTTTCTATCCAAATCAAACAATTATATGCATATTCTAGTTACTGGGCAGGAGTAGTAACCAGATTAAATCGGGTACGTTTTTTATCCGGCCGTGCAAATACTGCCCCCTATCCCCAACAGGTTTAACAGGTGTGCCTTGTTAAAAGTTAGTTTGTGGAATTTATTTTCTTCTTAATGCGTTTGAGCCAATCAGCTGTGTTGTGAAAAGGTAGGAGTTGTATACAGAAGATAACCCTATTTGGTAAAGGACCAAGTCTATATAATGTCAAGAACAGCTCAAATAAGCAAAGAGAAACGACAGTCCATCATTACTTTAAGACATGAAGGTCAGTCAATACGGAACATTTCTTCAAGTGCAGTCGCAAAAACCATCAAGCGCTATGATGGAACTGGGTCTCATGAGGACCGCCACAGGAAAGGAAGACCCAGAGTTACCTCTGCTGCAGAGGATAAGTTCATTAGAGTTTCCAGCCTCAGAAATTGCAGCCCAAATAAATGCTTCACAGGGTTCAAGTAACAGACATCTCAACATCAACTGTTCAGAGGAGACTGCGTGAATCAGGCCTTCATGGTCGAATTGCTGCAAAGAAACCACTTCTAAAAGGACACCAATAATAAGAAGAGACTTGCTTGGGCCAAGAAAGATGAGAAATGGACATTTAAACCTGTGGAAATCTGTACTTTGGTCAGTGAGTCCAAATTTGAGATTTTCGGTTCCAACCGTCATGTCTTTTTGAGATGCAGAGTAGGTGAACAGATTATCTCCACAGGTGTGGTTCCCACCGTGAAGCATGGAGGAGGTGGTGTGATGGTGCTTTGCTGGTGACACAGAATTCAAGGCACACTTAACCAGCATGGCTACCACAGCATTCTGCAACGATACCCTATCTCATCTGGTTTGACCTTAGTAGGACTATCATTTGTTTTTCAACAGGACAATGACCCAACACACCTCCAGGCTGTGTAATGGCTATTTGACCAAGAAGGAGAGTG
Organism: Salmo salar; assembly: GCF_905237065.1. NCBI lineage: Eukaryota > Metazoa > Chordata > Actinopteri > Salmoniformes > Salmonidae > Salmo > Salmo salar. The sequence goes on from NC_059461.1 coordinate 91,644,890, forward strand.
ATGGAGTGCTGCATCAGATGACCTGGCCTCCACAGTCACCTGACCTCAACCCAATTGAGATGTTTTTGGGATGAGTTGGACCGCAGAGTGAAGGAAAAGCAGCCAACACGTGCTCAGCATATGTGGGGACTCCTTCAAGACTGTTGGAAAATCATTCCAGATGAAGCTGGTTGAGAGAATTCCAAGAGTGTGCAAAGCTGTCATCAAGGCAAAGGGTGGCTACTTTGAAGGATCTCAAATATAAAATATATTTGGATTTGTTCAACACTTTTTTGGTTACTACATGATTCCATGTGTTATTTCAAAGTTTTGATGTCTTCACTATTATTCTACAATGTAGAAAATAGTCAAAATAAAGACAAACCCTTGAATGAGTAGGTGTCCAAACTTTTGACTGGTATTGTATATACAGTTCACTCAGAAAGTATTCAGACCCCTTGACTTTTTCCACATTTTGTTACATTACAGCCTTATTCTAAAATGGATTACAATGTTTTTCATCAATCTTTACACAATACCCCATAATGACAAAGTAAAAACAGGTTTTTAGACATTTTTGCAAAAAAAATGAAACATCACATTTACATTAGTATAAAGACCGTTTACTCAGTACTTTGTTGAAGCACCTTTGGCAGCGATAACAGCCTCGAGTCTTCTTGGTTATGACGCTACAAGCTTGGCACACCTGTATTTGGGGAGTTTCTCCCATTCTTCTCTGCAGATCCTCTCAAGCTCTGTCAGGTTGGATGGGGAGCGTCGCTGCACAGCTATTTTCAGGTCTCTACAGAGATGTTCGATCGGGTTCAAGTCCAGGCTCCGGTTGGGCCACTCAAGGACATTTGGGTGCCTTTTGGCAAACTCCAAGCGGGCTGTCATGTGCCTATTACTGAAGAATGGCTTCCATCTGGCCGCTCTATCTTGAAGGCCTGATTGGTGGAGAGCTCCCATTTAAGAATGATGGAGGCCACTGTGTTATTGGGGACCTTCAATGCTACAGAAATGTTTTGGTTCCTTTCCCCAGATCTGTGCCTCAACACAATCCTGTCTCGGAGCTCTACGGAAAATTCCTTCGACCTCATGGCTTGGTTTTTGCTCTGACATGCACTGTCAACTGTGAGACCTTATATAGGCAGGTGTGTGCCTTTCCAAATCATGTCCAATCAATTGAATTTACAACAGGTGGACTCCAATCAAGTTGTAGAAACATCTCAAGGATGATCAAGGGAAACGGGATGCACCGGAGCTCAATTTCGAGTCTGATATCAAAGGGTCTGAATACTGATGTAAATAAAGTATTTTTGTTCTTTTAAAAATGTTTATTATTTAAAAAAACTGTTTTCTCTTTGTCATTTTGTGTATTGTGTGTAGATTGATTTATTTTTTAATTTAATGCATTTTTGAATAAGGCTGTAACGTAACAAAATGTAGAAAAAGTGAAAGGGTTTGAATACTTACCGAATACAGTGTACTTGTGAGGACTTTTTGGGGACCAACAATTGATTCCCATTCAAAATCATTTTTTTTCCTCGAACCCTAACCCCTAAACCTTACCCTAACCCCTAAACCTAACCCTGAACCCAACCTCTAAGCCTAAAATAACATTTTTACAAGTAAGGACCGGGCAAAATGTCCTCACTTCTCTGCATCTTAGTTTACTATTCTTGTGAGGACTTCTGGTACAACGTGTGTATATACACACACACACACACACACACTATTGAATGGTTGTAGAGGCTGAGCTGAGAGGTGAATCAAAGGGTAGATACGTCATGCACATTATTCTTATTATTTTGAAGGGCACTGATGGATAAATTAAATATAATTGAGGAATTCTTTGTATTATAATATACAATTATTTTGGAGGGTTTCAGTTTGAATGGGCATTTCAGTTCCTAGAGTCCAACCCTCTCTAATATCATCATCAAGTCCTGTTCATCAGCCTTCTGAAGCCCAACTCCTCTCTCTCCCTCTCTCTCCCCCTCTCTCTCTCCCCCTCTCTCTCTCTCCCCTCTCTCTCTCCCCCTCCCTCTCTCCCCCTCCCTCTCTCTCTCCCCCTCTCTCTCCCTCTCCCCCTCTTTATCGCTCTCGCTGTTGTGCTCTCTCTGTGTATACAAAGTATTCAGACCCCTTGACTTTTTCCACATTTTGTTACGTTACAGCCTTATTCTAACATTGATTCAAATACACACAATACCCCATAACGACAAAGCAAAAACAAGTTTTTAGAAAATGTTTGCAAATGTCTTAAAATTAAAAAAAACAATTATTCAGACACTTTGTTATGAGACTCGAAATTGAGCTCAGGTGCATCCTGTTACCACTGATCATCCTTGAGATGTTTCTCCAACTTGATTGGAGTCCACCTGTGGTAAATTCAATTGATTGGACATGATTTGGAAAGGCACACACCTGTCTATATAAGGTCCCACAGTTGACAGTGCATGTCAGAGCAAAAACCAGGCCATGAGGTCGAAGGAATTGTCCGTGGAGCTTTATACAGCATTGAAGGTCCCCAAGAACACAGTGGCCTCCATCATTCTGAAATGGAAGAAGTTTAGGACTTTAACCTAGAGCTGGCCATCCGGCAAAACTGAGCAATCGGGGGAGAAGGGCCTTGGTTAGGGAGGTGACCAAGAACTCCATGGTCACTATGACAGAGTTCCTCTGTGGCGATGGGAGAACCTTCCAGAAGGACAACCATCTCTGCAGCACTCCACCAATCAGGCCTTCAAGATAGAGTGGCCAGACGGTAGCCATTCGTCAGTAAAAAGCACATGACAGCCCGCTTAGAGTTTGCTAAAAGGCACCCAAAGGACTATCAGGCTATGAGAAACAAGATTCACTGCTCTGATGTAACGAAAATGTAACTATTTAGACTGAATGCAAAGCGTCACGTCTGGAGGAAACCTGGCACCATCCCCACGTTGAAGCATGGCGGTGGCAGCATCATGCTGTGGGGATGTTTTTCAGCAGCAGGGACTGGGAGACTAGTCAGGATCGAGGGAAAGATGAACGGAGCAAAATACAGAGAGATCCTTGATGAAAACCTGCTCCAGAGCGCTCAGGACCTCAGACTGGGGCAAAGGTTCACCTTCTAACAGGACAACGACCTTCAGCACACAGCCAAGACAATGCAGGAGTGGCTTCAGGACAAGTCTCTGAATGTCCTTGAGTGGCCCAACCGGAGCCTGGACTTGAACCCGATCGAACATCTCTGGAGAGACCTGAAAATAGCTGTGCAGCGACGCTCCCCATCCAACCTGACAGAGCTTGAGAGGATCTGCAGAGACGAATGGGAGAAACTCCCCCAATACAGGTGTGCCAAGCTTGTAGCGTCATACCCAAGAAGACTCGAGGCTGTTATCACTGCCAAAGGTGCTTCAACAAAGTACTGAGTAAAGGGTCTGAGTACTTATGTAAATGTGATATTTCAGTTTTTTTATTTGTAATAAATTAGCAAAAATGTCTAAAAATCTGTTTTTGCTTTGTCGTCATGGGGTATTGTGTGTGTAGATTGATGAGGGACATGTAAGAAATGTAGAATAAGGCTGTAACGTTATAAAATGTGGAAAAATTCAAGGGGTCTGAATACTTTCTGAATGAACTGTATAGTGAGACAGGTGTGTGTGTGTGTCTGTGTGTAAAACCATTCAACAACTGAATCAGAGTTGTGCTGATCCTGTATATGTAACTACCCCTCAGTGTTTTCATGTTGTCTTCTCAAGTGTCATGCTGGGGGAGAACATCACATGTTGTTAGGGTGGTAGTAAGTTGTTTGTGTGGGTAAGGAGAAGGGGTTGGGTGGGGGTCAGAGAGAGAGCGAGAGCGAGAGCGAGAGCGAGAGAGAGAGAGAGAGAGAGAGAGAGAGAGAGAGAGAGAAATGGACCAGAAGGTAATTATTGGTGTCCTGCCAATCCATCAGTACTAGAGAGTGTGTGTGTCTGTTTCCATGAATAGAGAACATTATAAACCTGGGTGAGGTACACGAGCGCTGCTGCTCCTCAAGCCTTCTGCCTGCATTTCCCAGTAACATGACTCACAGCACACAAACACACACTCACCCAAAGCAGCCACACACTCCAATAGCAGACCCATATACAACTAAAAGCATGAGCTCCTTATACAACAACAATAACACAAACATGTGTAGGGCCTCTCCACTCTTAATGCTAGCTGTACTGGCCTCTCCACTCTTAATGCTAGCTGTACTGGCCACTCCACTCTTAATGCTAGCTGTACTGGCCTTTCCACTCCTAATGCTACCTGTACTGGCCTCTCCACTCTTAATGCTACCTGTACTGGCCTTTCCACTCCTAATGCTACCTGTACTGGCCTCTCCACTCTTAGTGCTAGCTGTACTGGCCTCTCTACTCTTAATGCTACCTGTACTGGCCTCTCCACTCTTAATGCTAGCTGTACTGGCCTCTCCACTCTTAATGCTAGCTGTACTGGCCTCTCCACTCTTAGTGCTAGCTGTACTGGCCTCTCCACTCTTAGTGCTAGCTGTACTGGCCTCTCTACTCTTAATGCTACCTGTACTGGCCTCTCCACTCTTAATGCTAGCTGTACTGGCCTCTCCACTCTTAGTGCTAGCTGTACTGGCCTCTCCACTCTTAATGCTACCTGTACTGGCGTCTCCACTCTTAATGCTAGCTGTACTGGCCTCTCCACTCTTAACGCTAGCTGTACTGGCCTCTCCACTCTTAACGCTAGCTGTACTGGCCTCTCCACTCTTAATGCTAGCTGTACTGGCCTCTCCACTCCTAACGCTACCTGTACTGGCCTCTCCACTCTTAATGCTAGCTGTACTGGCCTCTTCACTCTTAATTCTACCTGTACTGGGCTCTCCACTCTTAATGCTACCTGTACTGGGCTCTCCACTCCTAATGCTACCTGTACTGGGCTCTCCACTCTTAGTGCTAGCTGTACTGGCCTCTCTACTCTTAACGCTAGCTGTACTGGCCTCTCCACTCTTAGTGCTAGCTGTACTGGCCTCTTCACTCCTAATGCTAGCTGTACTGGCCTCTTCACTCCTAATGCTACCTGTACTGGCCTCTCCACTCTTAATGCTACCTGTACTGGGCTCTCCACTCTTAATTCTACCTGTACTGGGCTCTCCACTCTTAATGCTACCTGTACTGGCCTCTCCACTCTTAATGCTACCTGTACTGGGCTCTCCACACTTAGTGCTAGCTGTACTGGCCTCTCCACACTTAGTGCTAGCTGTACTGGCCTCTCCACTCTTAACGCGAGCTGTACTGGCCTCTCCACTCTTAGTGCTAGCTGTACTGGCCTCTCCACTCTTAAAATCTACCTGTACTGGGCTCTCCACTCTTAAAATCTACCTGTACTGGCCTCTCCACTCCTAATGCTACCTGTACTGGGCTCTCCACACTTAGTGCTAGCTGTACTGGCCTCTCCACTCTTAACGCGAGCTGGACTGGTCTCTTTTCCTATGTTAGTGCTACTGAAACTCATGGAGAGCATTGCAGTAGATAGAACTAAAACACAGGGATAGTCATAGCAAGTTTAGACATTCTGGCCACCAGCCTTGGAAACCAAAGATCAACATTTATTCAAATAACAGGGCTCATATACAGTTGAAGTCAGAAGTTTATATACACTTAGGTTGGAGTCATTAAAACTCATTTTTCAACCATTCGACAAATTTCTTGTTAACAAACTATAGTTTTGTCAAGTCGGTTAGGACATCTACTTTGTGCATGACACAAGTCATTTTTAAACAATTGTTTACAGACAGATTATTTCACTTATAATTCACTTTATCACAATTCCAGTGGGTCAGAAGTTTACATACACTAAGTTGACTGTGCCTTTAAACAGCCTGGAAAATTCCAGAAAATGACTTCATGGCTTTAGAAGCTTCTGATAGGCTAATTGACATCATTTGAGTCAATTGGAGGTGTAACCTGTGGATGTATTTCAAGGCCTACCTTCAAACTCAGTGCCTCTTTGCTTGACATCATGGGAAAATCAAAAGAAATCAGCCAAGACCTCAGAAAAAAATTGTAGACCTCCACAAGTCTGGTTCATCCTTGGGAGCAATTTCCAAACGCCTGAAGGTACCACGTTCATCTGTACAAACAATAGTACGCAAGTATAAACACCATGGGACCACGCAGCCGTCATACCGCTCAGGAAGGAGATGCGTTCTGTCTCCTAGAGATGAATGTACTTTGGTGCAATAAGTGCAAATCAATTCCAGAACAACAGTAAAGGACCTTGTGAAGATGCTGGAGGAAACAGGTACAAAAGTATCTTTATCCACAGTAAAACGAGTCCTATATCGACATAACCTGAATGGCCGCTCAGCAAGGAAGAAGCCACTGCTCCAAAACCGCCATAAAAAGCCAAACTACGGTTTGCATCTGCACATGGGGACAAAGATCGTACTTTTTGGAGAAATGTCCTCTGGTCTGATGAAACAAAAATAGAACTGTTTGGCCATAATGACCATCGTTATGTTTGGAGGAAAATGGGGAGGCTTGCAAGCCGAAGAACACCATCCCAACCGTGAATCACAAAATAGATGGCACCATGAGGATGGTAAAATTATGTGGATATATTGAAGCAACATCTCAAGACATCAATCAGGAAGTTAAAGCTTGGTCGCAAATGGGTCTTCCAAATGGACAATGACCCCAAGCATACTTCCAAATTTGTGGCAAAATGGCCTAAGGACAACAAAGTCAAGGTATTGGAGTGGCCATCACAAAGCCCTGACCTCAATCCTATAGAACATTTGTGGGCAGAACTGAAAAAGCTTGTGCGAGCAAGGAGGCCTACAAACCTGACTCAGTTACACCAGCTCTGTCAGGAGGAAAGGGGCCAAAATTCACCCAACTTATTGTGGGAAGCTTGTGGAAGGCTACCCGAAACGTTTGACCCAAGTTAAACAATTTAAAGGCCATGGTATCAAATACTAATTGAGTGCATGAAAACTTCTGACCCACTGGGAATGTGATGAAAGAAATAAAAGCTGAAATAAATCATTCTCTCTACTATTATTCTGACATTTCACATTCTTTAAATAAAGTGGTGATCCTAACTGACATAAGACAGGGAATTTTTAGTAGGATTAAATGTCAGGAATTGTGGAAAAACTGAGTTTAAATGTATTTGGCGTAAGGTGTATGTAAACTTCTGACTTCAACTGACGACCTTTTAATGTTTTTTCATGACCTCATCTCTAATTTGATCTGGTCTTATCTTATGGAAGGAGGACTCACTTGATGGCAGCACTGAGGAGAAAGTTGAGTTGAGGCATCACCATGGTATCAGGGGAAGACAGGTAACGATCAAACTGGGTCTGAGGAAGAGAAAGAGAGAAAATAATGCCAATGTTTAGCCATTAACTGTCAGACTCGAAGAGTGAATCTTTAAATTTCACTTTACCCAATATTAACACCTGATAGAGAGAAAAACAGAACCAGTTTGAATCCTACTCTCCCTCTTCCTCCTACCCCTCCCAAATCCCACTTCCTCCCTCTCTTCTTCCTACCCCTCCCAAATCCCACTTCCTCCCTCTCTTCCTCCTTTCCCTCCCAAATCCCACCTCCTCCCTCTTCTTCCTCCCTCTCTTCTTCCTCCCTTTCTTCCTCCTACCCCTCCCTAATCCCGTCTCCTCCCTCTCTTCCTCCTACCATCCCTAATCCCACCTCCTCCCTCTCTTCCTCCTACCATCCCTAATCCCACCTCCTCCCTCTCTTCCTCCTACCATCCCTAATCCCACCTCCTCCCTCTCTTCCTCCTACCATCCCTAATCCCACTCCTCCCTCTCTTCCTCCTACCATCCCTAATCCCACCTCCTCCCTCTCTTCCTCCTACCCCTCCCTAATCCCACATCCTCCCTCTCTTCCTCCACCCTCTTCCTCCTATCCCTCCCAAATCCCACATCCTCCCTCTCTTCCTCCTCCCTCTTCCTCCTACCCATCCCCTCCCCCTCTTCCTCCTCCTCTTCATCATCCTCCTCATCCTCCCTGGTCCTCTCCATGTGAATATAGTACTGTTTAGTTGTAGCCAACTCACCATGGCTGCTTTCAGAGAGGAGCCGTCCATACTGGGGAGGTTAGACAGAGGCCCCTGGAACACAGCAAAACACAATGAATACACGCAGCTAATGTGAGAGCAGCAGAGGGTCCCAGCAACACGACCAGGGGGGAGGGGAGGGGAGGGGGGGACCTAACAAGAGATGGTGTAATGGTCTCACTCTGTGCTTCCAAATAAAACTAAAATAAAAGTGGAAATAACAGCGTTCTTTCCTCATTGCAAATTGGGATTGGAGATGCTTAATATGAGTCTGGAAGGAGCGTTTACAGTCTAACCAGACACCTAGGTATTTGTAGTTATCTACATATTCTAAGTCGGAGCCGTCCAGAGTAGTGATGCTGGACGGGCGGGCAGGTGCGGGCAGCGATCGGTTGAAGAGCATGCATTTAGTTTTACTTGTATTTAAGAGCAGTTGACACATTGAACTCTATCAGAGAAGTAGTTGGTGAACCAGGCGAGGAAATCATTTGAGAAACCAAGGCTATGCCGTGCCCACTCAACCCACATACTTCCCTGAACACTCACTGAATCTCTCAGTGTTAGCCTGCTGTTACTCTTCTCAATGTTACCCTGCTGTTACTCTTCTCAGTGTTAACCTGCTGTTACTCTTCTCAGTGTTAACCTGCTGTTACTATGTTTCCCTGCTGTTACTCTTCTCAGTGTTAACCTGCTGTTACTATGTTTCCCTGCTGTTACTCTTCTCAGTGTTAACCTGCTGTTACTATGTTTCCCTGCTGTTACTCTTCTCAGTGTTAACCTGCTGTTACTATGTTTCCCTGCTGTTACTCTTCTCAGTGTTACCCTGCTGTTACTATGTTTCCCTGCTGTTACTCTTCTCAGTGTTAACCTGCTGTTACTATGTTTCCCTGCTGTTACTCTTCTCAATGTTACCCTGCTGTTACTCTTCTCAGTGTTAACCTGCTGTTACTATGTTTCCCTGCTGTTACTCTTCTCAGTGTTAACCTGCTGTTACTATGTTTCCCTGCTGTTACTCTTCTCAATGTTACTCTGCTGTTACTCTTCTCAGTGTTACCCTGCTGTTACTGACTACCTGTTACGCGAGGGCAGCAAGAAGCCAAGGTAAGTTGCTAGCTAGCATTAAACTTATCTCATAAAAAACAATCAATCTTAACATAATCACTAGTTAACTACACATGGTTGATGATATTACTAGTTTATCTAACGTGTCCTGCGTTGCATATAATCGATGCGGTGCCTGTTAATTTCTCATTGAATCACAGCCTACTTCGAAAAACGGGTGATGATTTAACAAGCGCATTTGCGAAAAAAGCACTGTCGTTGCACCAATGTGTACCATAAACATCAATGCCTTTCTTTAAAATCAATACACAAGTATATATTTTTAAACCTGCATATTTAGTTAATATTGCCTGCTAACATGAATTTGTGTCACTTCTCTTGCGTTCCGTGCAAGCAGTCAGGCTATACAGTGAGGGAAAAAAGTATTTGATCCCCTGCTGATTTTGTACGTTTGCCCACTGACAAAGAAATGATCAGTGTATAATTTTAATGGTAGGTTTATTTGAACAGTGAGAGACAGAATAACAAAAAAGTCCAGAAAAACGCATGTAAAAAATTTTATAAATTGATTTGCATTTTAATGAGGGAAATAAGTATTTGACCCCTCTGCAAAACATGACTTAGTACTTTGTGGCAAAACCCTTGTTGGCAATCAGAGGTCAGACGTTTCTTGTAGTTGGCCACCAGGTTCGCACACATCTCAGGAGGGATTTTGTCCCACTCCTCTTTGCAGATCTTCTCCAAGTCATTAAGGTTTTGAGGCTGACGTTTGGCAACTCAAACCTTCAGCTCCCTCCACAGATTTTCTATGGGATTAAGGTCTGGAGACTGGCTAGGCCACTCCAGGACCTTAATGTGCTTCTTCTTGAGCCACTCCTTTGTTGCCTTGGCCGTGTGTTTTGGGTTATTGTCATGCTGGAATACCCATCCACGACCCATTTTCAATGCCCTGGCTGAGGGAAGGAGGTTCTCACCCAATATTTGACGGTACATGGCCCCATCCATCGTCCCTTTGATGCGGTGAAGTTGTCTTGTCCCCTTAGCAGAAAAACACCCCCAAAGCATAATGTTTCCACCTCCATGTTTGACGGTGGGGATGGTGTTCTTGGGGGTCATAGGCAGCATTCCTCCTCCTCCAAACACAACGAGTTGATGCCAAAGAGCTCCATTTTGGTCTCATCTGACCACAACACTTTCACCCAGTTGTCCTCTGAATCATTCAGATGTTCATTGGCAAACTTCAGACGGGCATGTATATGTGCTTTCTTGAGCAGGGGGACCTTGCGGGCGCTGCAGGATTTCAGTCCTTCACGGCGTAGTGGGTTACCAATTGTTTTCTTGGTGACTATGGTCCCAGCTGCCTTGGGATCATTGACAAGATCGTCCTGTGTAGTTCTGGGCTGATTCCTCACCATTCTCATGATCATTTGCGAATAATCGCACCAACTGTTGTCACCTTCTCACCAAGCTGCTTGGCGATGGTCTTGTAGCCCATTCCAGCCTTGTGTAGGTCTACAATCTTGTCCCTGACATCCTTGGAGAGCTCTTTGGTCTTGGCCATGGTGGAGAGTTTGGAATCTGATTGATTGCTTCTGTGGACAGGTGTCTTTTATACATGTAACAAACTGAGATTAGGAGCACTCCCTTTAAGAGTGTGCTCCTAATCTCAGCTCGTTACCTGTATAGAAGACACCTGGGAGCCAGAAATCTTTCTGATTGAGAGGGGGTCAAATACTTATTTCCCTCATTAAAATGCAAATCAATTTATAACATTTTTGACATGCGGTTTTCTGGATTTTTGCTGTTGTTATTCTGTCTCTCACTGTTCAAATAAACCTACCATTAAAATTATAGGCTGATCATTTCTTTGTCAGTGGGCAAACGTACAAAATCAGCAGGGGATCAAATACTTTTTCCCCTCACTGTATACAGCAGTTTGGGGCCGCCTGGCTCATTGCGAACTGTGTGAAGTCCATTTATTCCTAACAAAGGCCGTAATTAATTTGCCAGAATTGTACATAATTATGACATAACATTGAAGGTTGTGCAATGTAACAGGGATATTTAGACTTAGGGATGCCACCCGTTAGATAAAATACAGAACGGTTCCGTATTTCACTGAAAGAATAAACGTTTCGTTTTCGAAATGATAGTTTCCGGATTCTACCATATTAATGACCAAAGGCTCGTATTTCTGTGTGTTATTAAGTCTTTGATTTGATATTTGATAGAGCAGTCTGACTAAGCGATGGTAGGCAGCAGCAGGCTCATAAGCATTCATTCAAACAGCATCTTCGTGTGTTTTGCCAGCAGCTCTTCGCAATTCTTCAAGCTTTGAGCTGTTTATGACTTCAAGCCTATCAACCCCCGAGATTAGGCTGGTGTAACCCATGTGAAATGGTTAGCTAGTTAGCGGGTGCGCGCTAATAGCGTTTCAAATGTCACTCGCTCTGAGACTTGGGAGTGGTTGTTCCCCTTGCTCTACATGTGTAACGATGCTTCGAGGGTGGCTGTTGTCGATGTGTTCCTGGTTCGAGCCCAGGTAGGAGCAAGGAGAGGGATGGAAGCTATACTGTTACACTGGCAATACTAAAGTGCCTATAAGAACATCCAATAGTCAAAGGTATATGAAATACAAATGGGTATAGAGATAAATAGTCCTATAATTCCTATAATAACTACAACCTAAAACTTCTTACCTGGGAATATTGAAGCCTCATGTTCAAAGGAACCACCAGCGTTCATATGTTCTCATGTTCTGAGCAAGGAACTTAAACGTTAGCTTTTTTACATGGCACATATTGCACTTTTACTTTCTTCTCCAACACTTTGTTTTTGCATTATTTAAACCAAATTGAACATGTTTCATTATTTATATCAGGCTAAATAGATTTTATTGATGTATTATATTAAGTTAAAATAAGTGTTCATTCAGTATTGTTGTAATTGTCATTATTACAAATAAAATAAAAATACATAAAAATAAAATAAAAAAAAGAATCGGCCGATTAATCGGTATCACCTTTTTTGGTCTTCCAATAACCGGTATCGGTTTTTGGTCTTCTGATATTCGGTATCGGTGTTGAAAAATCATAACCGGTCGACCTCTAATTACCGTTGCTATATTACTGTTGCTATGCTACTGCTGCTATAGTACTGCTGCTAAATATTACTACTGTTATATACTACTGTTATATACTACTGTTATATACTACTGTTATATACTACTGTTGGTATTTTACTGTTATATACTACTGTTGGTATTTTACTGTTATATATTACTGTTGGTATTTTACTGTTATATACTACAGCTCTATATTACTGGTATATATATATATTACTGCTGCTATATTACTGTTATATATTACTGTTATATATTACTGTTGCTATATTACTGGTATATATTACTGCTGCTATATTACTGTTATATATTACTGTTATATATTACTGTTGCTATATTACTGGTATATATTACTGTTGCTATATTACTGTTGGTATTTTACTGTTGGTATTTTACTGTTATATATTACAGCTCTATAATACTGCAGCTATATTACTGCAATCTCAATCGCACTCCCCACTGCCCTTTCCCACCTGGACAAAAGGAACACCTAACATTCATTAAGTAAAGCTTAGTGTTCAACACTATAGTACCCACAAAGCTCATTACTAAGGATCCTGGGACTAAACACCTCCCTCTGCAACTGGATCCTGGACATCCTGACGGGCCGCCCCCCAGGTGGTAAGGGTAGTTAGCAACACATCCGCCACGCTGATCCTTAACACTGAGGCCCCTCAGGGGCGTGTGCTAGGTCCCCTCCTGTACTCCCACGACTGCGTGGCCAAACACGACTCCAACACCATCATTTAGTTTGCTGACAACACAACAGTTGTAGGCCTGATCACCGACAACGATGAGACAGCCTATAGGGAGGAGGTCAGAGACGACAACAACCTCTCCCTCAATGTGTGCAAGACAAAAGGAGATGATTATGGACTACAGGAGAAGGCGTGCCGATCAGGCCCCCATTCACATCGACAGGGCTGTAAGTGGAGCGGGTCGAGAGTTTCAAGTTCCTTGGTGTCCACATCACCAACAAACTATAATGGTCCAAACACAAAGACAGTCGTGAAGAGGGCACGACAACACCTTTTCCCCCTCAGGGGACTGAAAAGACTTGGCATAGGTCCCCAGATCCTCTTTACTTGCTGTCCCTCTTGTATTTTGTCAATAACTTTTGTCTAATTGATGCAATTTGCACTGAATTAATTTGAACATGTGTTAATTAATTTGGACATCAATAATGAATTAACTAATCTGGGCCAATCAAGATGAACTAACGTATTTTAATTCCGTATTTTTTTCTTCATAACCAGTCGGTTGTGACAGTTGCTGGAGCGGAAGAGAACATTGGTGCTCGGAAGGATGGACGAATGATGACTTTATTAATGAGAGTCTAACCATGTGGTAACCATGACAATGGCTGTTCCTGAGTTATCATGTAAACAATGGTGAAACGAAAAGAAACAAGAATAAAGAGAAGGTTAAAAGTGCTACATTACTGCTGCTACATTACTGCTGCTACATTACTGCTGCTATACTATTGCTGCTATACTACTGCTGCTACATATTACTGCTGCTATATATACTGCTGCTACATTACTGCTGCTATACTATTGCTGCTATACTACTGCTGCTATATATTACTGCTGCTACATTACTGCTGCTATACTATTGCTGCTATACTACTGCTGCTATATATTACTGCTGCTACATTACTGCTGCTATATATTACTGCTGCTATATATTACTGCTGCTATATATTACTGCTGCTACATTACTGCTGCTATATATTACTGCTGCTATATATTACTGCTGCTACATTACTGCTGCTATATATTACTGCTGCTACATTACTGCTGCTACATTACTGCTGCTATACTATTGCTGCTATACATTACTGCTGCTACATTACTGCTGCTATACTACTGCTGCTATATTACTGCTGCTATACTACTGCTGCTATATATTACTGCTGCTACATTACTGCTGCTATACTATTGCTGCTATACTACTGCTGCTATATATTACTGCTGCTACATTACTGCTGCTATATATTACTGCTGCTATATATTACTGCTGCTACATTACTGCTGCTACATTACTGCTGCTATATATTACTGCTGCTATATATTACTGCTGCTATACTACTGCTGCTATATATTACTGCTGCTACATTACTGCTGCTATATATTACTGCTGCTATATATTACTGCTGCTATATATTACTGCTGCTACATTACTGCTGCTATATATTACTGCTGCTATATATTACTGCTGCTACATTACTGCTGCTACATTACTGCTGCTATACATTACTGCTGCTATACATTACTGCTGCTATACATTACTGCTGCTACATTACTGCTGCTACATTACTGCTGCTACATTACTGCTGCTACATTACTGCTGCTATATATTACTGCTGCTATATATTACTGCTGCTACATTACTGCTGCTACATTACTGCTGCTATATATTACTGCTGCTATATATTACTGCTGCTACATTACTGCTGCTATATATTACTGCTGCTATATATTACTGCTGCTATATATTACTGCTGCTACATTACTGCTGCTACATTACTGCTGCTATATATTACTGCTGCTACATTACTGCTGCTATATATTACTGCTGCTATATATTACTGCTGCTACATTACTGCTGCTACATTACTGCTGCTACATTACTGCTACATTACTGCTGCTACATTACTGCTGCTATATATTACTGCTGCTACATTACTGCTGCTACATTACTGCTGCTACATTACTGCTGCTACATTACTGCTGCTATACTATTGCTGCTATACTACTGCTGCTATATATTACTGCTGCTATATATTACTGCTGCTACATTACTGCTGCTATACTATTGCTGCTATACTACTGCTGCTATATATTACTGCTGCTACATTACTGCTGCTATACTATTGCTGCTATACTACTGCTGCTATATATTACTGCTGCTACATTACTGCTGCTATATATTACTGCTGCTATATATTACTGCTGCTATATATTACTGCTGCTACATTACTGCTGCTATATATTACTGCTGCTATATATTACTGCTGCTACATTACTGCTGCTATATATTACTGCTGCTACATTACTGCTGCTACATTACTGCTGCTATACTATTGCTGCTATACTACTGCTGCTATATATTACTGCTGCTACATTACTGCTGCTATACTATTGCTGCTATACTACTGCTGCTATATATTACTGCTGCTACATTACTGCTGCTATACTATTGCTGCTATACTACTGCTGCTATATATTACTGCTGCTACATTACTGCTGCTATATATTACTGCTGCTATATATTACTGCTGCTACATTACTGCTGCTACATTACTGCTGCTATATATTACTGCTGCTATATATTACTGCTGCTATACTACTGCTGCTATATATTACTGCTGCTACATTACTGCTGCTATATATTACTGCTGCTATATATTACTGCTGCTATATATTACTGCTGCTACATTACTGCTGCTATATATTACTGCTGCTATATATTACTGCTGCTACATTACTGCTGCTACATTACTGCTGCTATACATTACTGCTGCTATACATTACTGCTGCTATACATTACTGCTGCTACATTACTGCTGCTACATTACTGCTACATTACTGCTGCTACATTACTGCTGCTATATATTACTGCTGCTATATATTACTGCTGCTACATTACTGCTGCTACATTACTGCTGCTATATATTACTGCTGCTATATATTACTGCTGCTACATTACTGCTGCTATATATTACTGCTGCTATATATTACTGCTGCTATATATTACTGCTGCTACATTACTGCTGCTACATTACTGCTGCTATATATTACTGCTGCTACATTACTGCTGCTATATATTACTGCTGCTATATATTACTGCTGCTACATTACTGCTGCTACATTACTGCTGCTACATTACTGCTACATTACTGCTGCTACATTACTGCTGCTATATATTACTGCTGCTACATTACTGCTGCTACATTACTGCTGCTACATTACTGCTGCTACATTACTGCTGCTACATTACTGCTGCTATATATTACTGCTGCTACATTACTGCTGCTACATTACTGCTGCTACATTACTGCTGCTATATATTACTGCTGCTATATATTACTGCTGCTATATATTACTGCTGCTACATTACTGCTGCTACATTACTGCTGCTACATTACTGCTGCTACATTACTGCTGCTATATATTACTGCTGCTACATTACTGCTGCTATATACTACTGCTGCTACATTACTGCTGCTATATATTACTGCTGCTATACATTACTGCTGCTATACATTACTGCTGCTATATATTACTGCTGCTATACATTACTGCTGCTACATTACTGCTGCTATAAATTACTGCTGCTACATTACTGCTGCTATACTACTGCTGCTATACATTACTGCTGCTATACATTACTGCTGCTATACATTACTGCTGCTATACTACTGCTGCTACATTACTGCTGCTATACTACTGCTGCTACATTACTGCTGCTACATTACTGCTGCTACATTACTGCTGCTATACATTACTGCTGCTATACATTACTGCTATACATTACTGCTGCTATAATCACTGCTGCTATAATCACTGCTGCTATACCACTGTTATATATTACTGCTGCTACACTACTGCTGCTACACTACTGCTGCTACACTACTGCTGCTACACTACTGCTGCTACACTACTGCTGCTACACTACTGCTGCTACACTACCGCTGCTACACTACTACCGCTGCTACACTACTACCGCTGCTACACTACTACCGCACACTACTACCGCACACTACTACCGCTGCTACACTACTACCGCTGCTACACTACTACCGCTGCTATATATTACTGCTATACTACCGCTGCTACATTACCGCTGCTACATTACCGCTGCTATACCACTGTTATATATTACTGCTGCTACACTACTGCTGCTACACTACTGCTGCTACACTACTGCTGCTACACTACTGCTGCTACACTACCGCTGCTACACTACCGCTGCTACACTACTACCGCTGCTACACTACTAACGCTGCTACACTACTAACGCTGCTACACTACTACCGCTGCTACACTACTACCGCTGCTATATATTACTGCTATACTACCGCTGCTACATTACCGCTGCTACATTACCGCTGCTACATTACTGTTATATATTACTGCTGCTATACTACTGCTGCTATACTACTGCTGCTATACTACTGCTGCTATACTACTGCTGCTATACTACTGTTATATACACTGCTCAAAAAAATAAAGGGAACACTAAAATAACACATCCTAGATCTGAATGAATTAAATAATCTTATTAAATACTTTTTTCTTTACATAGTTGAATGTGCTGACAACAAAATCACACAAAAATAATCAATGGAAATCCAATTTATCAACCCATGGAGGTCTGGATTTGGAGTCACACTCAAAATTAAAGTGGAAAACCACATTACAGGCTGATCCAACTTTGATGTAATGTCCTTAAAACAAGTCAAAATGAGACTCAGTAGTGTGTGTGGCCTCCACGTGCCTGTATGACCTCCCTACAACGCCTGGGCATGCTCCTGATGAGGTGGAGGATGGTCTCCTGAGGGATCTCCTCCCAGACCTGGACTAAAGCATCCGCCAACTCCTGGACAGTCTGTGGTGCAACGTGGCGTTGGTGGATGGAGCAAGACATGATGTCCCAGATGTGCTCAATTGGATCCAGGTCTGGGGAACGGGGGGGCCAGTCCATAGCATCAATGCCTTCCTCTTGCAGGAACTGCTGACACACTCCAGCCACATGAGGTCTAGCATTGTCTTGCATTAGGAGGAACCCAGGGCCAACCGCACCAGCATATGGTCTCACAAGGGGTCTGAGGATCTCATCTCGGTACCTAATGGCAGTCAGGCTACCTCTGGCGAGCACATGGAGGGTTGTGCGGCCCCCCAAAGAAATGCCACCCCACACCATGACTGACCCACCGCCAAACCGGTCATGCTGGAGGATGTTGCAGGCAGCAGAACGTTCTCCACGGCGTCTCCAGACTGTCACGTCTGTCATATCTGTGAAGAGCACAGGGCGCCAGTGGCGAATTTGCCAATCTTGGTGTTCTCTGGCAAATGCCAAACGTCCTGCACAGTGTTGGGCTGTAAGCACAACCCCCACCTGTGGACGTCGGGCCCTCATACCACCCTCATGGAGTCTGTTTCTGACCGTTTGAGCAGACACATGCACATTTGTGGCCTGCTGGAGGTCATTTTGCAGGGCTCTGGCAGTGCTCCTCCTGCTCCTCCTTGCACAAAGGTGGAGGTAGCGGTTCTGCTGCTGGGTTGTTGCCCTCCTACGGCCTCCTCCACGTCTCCTGATGTACTGGCCTGTCTCCTGGTAGCGCCTCCATGCTCTGGACACTACGCTGACAGACACAGCAAACCTTCTTGCCACAGCTCACATTGATGTGCCATCCTGGATGAGCTGCACTACCTGAGCCACTTGTGTGGGTTGTAGACTCCGTCTCATGCTACCACTAGAGTGAAAGCACCGCCAGCATTCAAAAGTGACCAAAACATCAGCCAGGAAGCATAGGAACTGAGAAGTGGTCTGTGGTCCCCACCTGCAGAACCACTCCTTTATTGGGGGTGTCTTGCTAATTGCCTATAATTTCCACCTGTTGTCTATTCCATTTGCACAACAGCATGTGAAATGTATTGTCAATCAGTGTTGCTTCCTAAGTGGACAGTTTGATTTCACAGAAGTGTGATTGACTTGGAGTTACATTGTGTTGTTTAAGTGTTCCCTTTATTTTTTTTGAGCAGTATATTACTGCTGCTACATTACTGCTGCTATACTGCTGCTGCTATACCACTGCTGCTGCTATACCACTGCTGCTGCTATACCACTGCTGCTGCTATACCACTGCTGCTGCTATACCACTGCTGCTGCTATACCACTGCTGCTGCTATACCACTGCTGCTGCTATACCACTGCTGCTGCTACACTACCGCTGCTACACTACCGCTGCTACACTACCGCTGCTACACTACCGCTGCTACATTACCGCTGCTATACTACTGCTGCTATACTACTGCTGCTATATTACTGCTGCTATATTACTGCTGTTATACCACCGCTGCTGCTATACTACCGCTGCTGCTATACTACCGCTGCTGCTATACTACTGCTGCTGCTATACCACCGCTGCTATACCACCGCTGCTACACCACCGCTGCTACACCACCGCTGCTACACTACCGCTGCTACACTACCGCTGCTATACTACCGCTGCTACACTACTGCTGCTACATTACTGCTGCTACATTACTGCTGCTATACTACTGCTGCTATACTACTGCTGCTATAGCACTGTTATATATCACTGTTATATATCACTGTTATATATCACTGCTATATATCACTGTTATATATCACTGCTATATATCACTGTTATATATTACTGCTGCTGCTGCTATACTACTGTTATATATCACTGCTGCTACATTACTGCTGCTATATCACTGCTATATATCACTGTTATATATTACTGCTGCTGCTGCTATACTACTGTTATATATCACTGCTGCTATACTACTGCTGCTATATCACTGTTATATATTACTGTTATATATTACTGCTGCTGCTGCTATACTACTGCTGCTATACTACTGCTGCTACATTACCGCTGCTACATTACCGCTGCTACATTACTGCTGCTATATTACTGCTATAAACAGATGTACTCGGAAGTTTACATACACTTAGGTTGGAGTCATTAAAACTCGTTTTTCAACCACTCCACAAATGAATTGTTAACAATCTAGAGTTTTGGCGGTTAGGACATCTACTTTGAGCATGACAGAAGTCATTTTTCCAACAATTGTTTAGAGACAGATTATTTCACTTATAATTCACTTTATCACAATTCCAGTGGGTCAGAAGTTTACATACACTAATTTGACTGTGCCTTTAAACAGCTTGGAAAGTTTCAGAAAATGATGTCATGGCTTTAGACGTTTCTGATAGGCTAATTGACATCATTTGAGTCAATTGGAGGTGTACCTGTGGATGTATTTCAAGGCCTACCTTCAAACTCAGTGCCTCTTTGCTTGACATCATGGGGAAATCAAAAGAAATCAGCCAAGACCTCAGAAATAAATTGTAGACTTCCACAAGTCTGGTTCATCTTTGGGAGCAATTTCCAAATGCCTGAAGGGACCACGTTCATCTGTTCAAACAATAGTACGCAAGTATAAACACCATGGGACCACGCAGCCGTCACACCACTCAGGAAGGAGTTCTGTCTGCTAGAGATGAACGTACTTTGGTGCAAAAAGTGCAAATCAATCCCAGAACAACAGCAAAGGACCTTGTGAAGATGCTGGAGGAAACAGGTACAAAAGTATCTTTATCCACAGTAAAACAAGTTCTATATCGACACGACCTGAAAGGCCGCTCAGCAAAGAAGAGGCCACTACTCCAAAACCGCCATAAAAAAAGCCAGACTACGGTTTGCAACTGCACATGGGGACAAAGATCGTACTTTTTGGAGAAATGTCCTCTGGTCTGATGTAACAAAAATAGAACTGTTTGGCCATAATGACCGTCGTTATGTTTGGAGGAAAAAGGGGGAGGCTTGCAAGCCGAAGAACACCATCCCAACCGTGAAGCATCATGAGGAAGGGAAAAATATGTGGATATATTGAAGCAAAATATCAAGGCATCAGTCAGGAAGTTAAAGCTTGGTCGCAGATGCGTTTTCCAAATGATCAATGACCCCAAGCAAACTTCCAAAGTTGTGGCAAAATGGCCTAAGGACAACAAAGTCAAGGTATTGGAGTGGCCATCACAAAGCCCTGACCTCAATCCTATAGAACATTTGTGGGTAGAACTGAAAAAGCGCGTGCGAGCAAGGAGGCCTACAAACCTGACTTAGTTACACCAGCTCTGTCAGGAGGAATGGGCCAACGTTCACCCAAGTTATTGTGGGAAGCTTGTGGAAGGCAACCCAAAATGTTTGAACCAAGTTAAACAATTTAAAGGCAATGCTACCAAATACTAATTGAGTGTATGTAAACTTCTGACCCACTAGGAATGTGACGAAAGAAATAAAAGCTGAAATAAATCATTCTCTACTATTATTTTGACATTTCACATTCTTAAAATAAGAGGTATGACGGCTGCGTGGTCCCATGGTGTTTATACTTGCATACTATTGTTTGTACAGATGAACGTGGTACCTTCAGGCGTTTGGAAATTGCTTCCAAGGATGAACCAGACTTGTGGAGGTCTACAATTTTTTTCTGAGGTCTTGGCTGATTTCTTTTGATTTTCCCATGATGTCAAGCAAAGAGGCAGTGAGAGTTTGAAGGTAGGCCTTGAAATACATCCACAGGTACACCTCCAATTGACTCAAATGATGTCAATTAGCCTATCAGAAGCTTCTAAAGCCATGACATCATTTTTGGACACTTTCCAAGCTGTTTAAAGGCACAGTCAACTTAGTGTATGTAAACTTCTGACCCACTGGAATTGTGATACAGTGAATTATAAGTGAAATAACCTGTCTGTAAACAATTGTTGGAAAAATGACTTGTGTCATGCACAAAGTAGATGTCCTAACCGACTTGCCAAAACTATAGTTTGTTAACAAGAAATTTGTGGAGTGTTTGAAAAAGAAGTTTTAATGACACCAACCTAAGTGTATTTAAACTTCCGACTTCATCTGTATACTACTGCTGCTACACTACTGCTGCTACACTACTGCTGCTACACTACTGCTGCTACACTACTGTTTCTACATTACTGCTGCTACACTACTGCTGCTACACTACTGTTGCTACACTACTGTTGCTACACTACTGTTGCTACACTACTGCTGCTATACTACTGCTCAAAAAAATAAAGGGAACACTTAAACAACACAATGCAAATCCAAGTCAATCACACTTCTGTGAAATCAAACTGTCCACTTAGGAAGCAACACTGATTGACAATACATTTCACATGCTGTTGTGCAAATGGAATAGACAACAGGTGGAAATTATAGGCAATTAGCAAGACACCCCCAATAAAGGAGTGGTTCTGCAGGTGGTGACCACAGACCACTTCTCAGTTCCTATGCTTCCTGGCTGATGTTTTGGTCACTTTTGAATGCTGGCGGTGCTTTCCCTCTAGTGGTAGCATGAGACGGAGTGTCCTCTGGTCTGATGAAACAAAAATAGAACTGTTTGGCCATAATGACCATCGTTATGTTTGGAGGAAAAAGGGGGAGGCTTGCAAGCCGAAGAACACCATCCCAACCGTGAAGCACAGGGGTGGCAGCATCATGTTGTGGGGGTGCTTTTCTGCAGGAAGGACTGGTGTACTTCACAAACTAGATGGTATCACGAGGTAGGAAAATTGTGTGGATATATTGAAGCAACATCTCAAGATATCAGTCAGGAAGTTAAAGCTTGGTCGCAAATGGGTCTTCACAATGGACAATGACCCCAAGCATGCTTCCAAAGTTATGGCAAAATGGCAACGCTACCAAATACTAATTGAGTGTATGTAAACTTCTGACCCACTGGGAATGTGATGAAAGAAATAAAAGCTGAAATAAATCACACTCTACTATTATTATGACATTTCGCATTATTAAAATAAAGTGGTGATCCTAACTGATCTAAGACAGGGAATTTTTACTAGGATTAAATGTCAGGAATTGTGAAAAACTGAGTTTAAATGTATTTGGCGAAGGTGTATGTAAACTTCTGACTTCAACTGTAGATATGATTCTACATGTATTCTGATTTGACACTGCAATATTATTTTTCAACATATTGCTCACTATGGGTGGGTTAAATTAGGCCTCACGAGTGCCACAGCGGTCTAAGGCACTGCATTGCCAGAGGCGTCACGACAGACCCTGGTTCGTTCCCGGGCTGTATCACAACCGGCGGTGATCGGAGTCTCATAGAGCGGCGCACAATTTGCCCAGCGTCGTCCGGGTTATGGGAGGGTTTCGCCGTCAATTTAAATAAGAATTTGTTCTTAACTGACTTGCCTTGGGTTAAATAAAGGTTCAATAAAATTTAAATAAATTAATCTTAGTTTGGTTTGGAGCTAATCTAGGTTCAACTATGTAAAGAATAAAGTATTTAATAAGATTATTTCTTCATTCAGATCTAGGATGTGTTATTTTAGTGTTCCCTTTATTTTTTTTGAGCAGTGTATATTACTGGTATTTATTACTGTGTGTGTGGTGTGGTGTGGGGTGTGGTGTGGTGTGGGGTGTGGTGTGTGTGAGTCTGACCTGTTCTGGGCTGTGCTGCTATACTACTGTCATATAGTACTGGTATTTATTACTGTGTGTGGTGTGGTGTGGTGTGTGTGTGTGGTGTGGTGTGGTGTGGTGTGTGTGTGAGTCTGACCTGTTCTGGGCTGTGCTGCTGTACACAGCTGTAGGTGTAGCTCAGTCCAGCACGGGTCAGAACGAACGAAGCCTGTTCGTTGATCAGAGTGTCCAGGTGAGCTTCAATCTGGAGAGGAGGAGCAAGAGGGGAGAAACAGAGGAGAGGAGGAGTAGCGGATGGTAGGATGGGAGAGTAGGAGAGGAGAGAAGGAGGAGAGGAGAGAAGGAGAGGAGAGAAGGAGGAGAGGATGGTAGGATGGGAGAGGAGAGAAGGAGAGGATGGGAGAGGAGGAGGAGAGGAGGAGAGGAGTAACGGATGGTAGGATGGGAGAGGAGAGAAGGAGGGGATGGGAGAGGACAGTAGGATGGGAGAGCAGGAGAGGAGAGAAGGAGGAGAGGACAGTAGGATGGGAGAGGAGAGAAGGAGAGGATGGGAGAGGAGGAGGAGAGGACAGTAGGATGGGAGAGGAGAGAAGAGAAGGAGAGGATGGTAGGATGGGAGAGGAGAGAATGGGAGAGGAGGAGGAGAGGACAGTAGGATGGGAGAGGAGAGAAGGAGAGAATGGGAGAGGAGGAGGAGAGGACAGTAGGATGGGAGAGGAGAGAAGGAGAGGATGGGAGAGGAGGAGGAGAGGACAGTAGGATGGGAGAGGAGAGAAGGAGAGGATGGGAGAGGAGGAGGAGAGGACAGTAGGATGGGAGAGGAGGGAAACAGAGAGTCAGACAGGCTGGCTACTAACACAATACATACTGTTTCTAGTACAATGTCTATCTCAGTCACTATTGTAGATGAATGGCACTCGTGGCTAATTGAACAGCATTATAAAGTCCTTCTAACGAGGGATAGAGTGGGACTCTCAGTGCTCCACCATCAACAACAGACACACCTCATCTGAAACACAGAATAATATTCTATACCTCTTGAAGACAGACTGCATCCCAAATGGCACCCTGTGCCCTATATAGAGCACTAGTTTAGACCAGAGTCCTATTCCCTATATAGTGCACTAGTTTAGACCAGAGTCCTATTCCCTATATAGTGCACTACTTTAGACCAGAGCCCTATATAGTGCACTACTTTAGACCAGAGCCCTATTCCCTATATAGTGCACTACTTTAGACCAGAGCCCTATATAGTGTACTACTTTAGACCAGAGCCCTATTCCCTATATAGTGCACTACTTTAGACCAGAGTCCTATTCCCTATGTAGTGCACTACTTTAGACCAGAGCCCTATATCGTGCACTACTGTTGACCAGAGTCCTATTCCCTATGTAGTGCACTACTTTAGACCAGAGCCCTATATAGAGCACTACTGTTGACCAGAGCCCTATTCCCTATGTAGTGCACTACTGTTGACCAGGGGATATATGCACACAGAATACAAGTATTTATTAACTGGGTGGTTCAAACCCTGAATGCTGATTGGCTAACAGCCGTGGTATATCAGACTGTATACCACGGCTATGACAAAACATTTATTTTTACTGCTCTAATTACGTTGGTAACCAGTTTATAGCAGCAATACGGCACCTCGGGGGTTTGTGGTATAGGGCCAATGTACCACGGCTAAGGGCTGTATTCAGGCTGTACTCCGCGTTGCTTCGTGCAGAGAATAGCCCTTAGCCGTGGTATATTGGCCATATACCACACCCCCTCTGGCCTTAATGTTTAATTCTACTCCTGACATACACGTGACTCTCACTACAGTATGATTGTCCTTTGTCTGACAGAGACCGTAAGAAATCCTATCTACTCCAATACTAAGTATAGAACACAACACAATAGAACCCCCTTCAAAATGGACTCCATTCACAGCTTCATGACAATGGACTGACCTGGGCTGTAGTCTGACCTGGGCTGTGGTCTGACCTGGGCTGTGGTCTGACCTGGGCAGTAGTCTGACCTGGGCAGTAGTCTGACCTGGGCTGTAGTCTGACCTGGGCTGTAGTCTGACCTGGGCTGTAGTCTGACCTGGGCAGTAGTCTGACCTGGGCAGTAGTCTGACCTGGGCTGTGGTCTGACCTGGGCTGTGGTCTGACCTGGGCTGTGGTCTGACCTGGGCTGTAGTCTGACCTGGGCTGTAGTCTGACCTGGGCTGTAGTCTGACCTGGGCTGTAGTCTGACCTGGGCTGTAGTCTGACCTGGGCTGTAGTCTGACCTGGACTGTGGACTATTTCAAACAGTATCATGTCTAGAGTTACCGTGTTCACCACCACATGACTTAAATTAGTTGTGCTTACATAATGTATTTACTGTTACTATGGCTACTGTTCTGGAACAGAATACATCATGTATTTACTGTTACTATGGCTACTGTTCTAGAACAGAATACATAATGTATTTACTGTTACTATGGCTACTGTTCTGGAACAGAATACATCATGTATTTAATGTTACTATGGCTACTGTTCTGGAACAGAATACATCATCTATTTAATGTTACTATGGCTACTGTTCTGGAACAGAATACATCATCTATTTAATGTTACTATGGCTACTGTTCTGGAACAGAATACATCATGTATTTAATGTTACTATGGCTACTGTTCTGGAACAGAATACATCATGTATTTAATGTTACTATGGCTACTGTTCTGGAACAGAATACATCATGTATTTAATGTTACTATGGCTACTGTTCTGGAACAGAATACATCATGTATTTAATGTTACTATGGCTACTGTTCTGGAACAGAATACATCATGTATTTAATGTTACTATGGCTACTGTTCTGGAACAGAATACATCATGTATTTAATGTTACTATGGCTACTGTTCTGGAACAGAATACATCATGCATCCATATGTTTCAGGCACGTCCAGGGACAGGCAACTTTTCTACAACACTGATGGCCAGTTTCCCGGACACAGATTGAGCTTAGTCCTGGTCTAAACTCTCCTTAGTCCAGCACTAGGCTTCATCTGTCTTTTGGAAACTGTCCCGGAGTGCTCCAACAGAGGGTTGCCAGTTCAGTACCTGGAATTCCAGCATCTCCAGCCTCTTGTCTGTGAACTCAAACAGAGCCAGGGTGGTCTTCATCACATACAGAGAGTTCACCATGTACGTTGCCATGTCTGCTGTACCGAGGTTACTGGCTGACACTGTACACAGCTGGAGCAGGGGGTCCAGGATACAAGACAACACCTAGCAGACAGACAGACAGAGAGAGAGAGACAGGTTACTGGCTGACACTGTACACAGCTGGAGCAGGGGGTCCAGGATACAAGACAACACCTAGCAGACAGACAGACAGAGAGAGAGAGACAGGTTACTGGCTGACACTGTACACAGCTGGAGCAGGGCGTCCAGGATACAAGACAACACCTAGCAGACAGACAGACAGACAGAGAGAGAGAGACAGGTTACTGGCTGACACTGTACACAGCTGGAGCAGGGGGGTCCAGGATACAAGACAACACCTAGCAGACAGACAGACAGAGAGAGAGAGACAGGTTACTGGCTGACACTGTACACAGCTGGAGCAGGGGGTCCAGGATACAAGACAACACCTAGCAGACAGACAGACAGACAGAGAGAGACAGGTTACTGGCTGACACTGTACACAGCTGGAGCAGGGGGTCCAGGATACAAGACAACACCTAGCAGACAGACAGACAGAGAGAGAGAACAGGTTACTGGCTGACACTGTACACAGCTGGAGCAGGGGGTCCAGGATACAAGACAACACCTAGCAGACAGACAGACAGAGAGAGAGACAGGTTACTGGCTGACACTGTACACAGCTGGAGCAGGGGGTCCAGGATACAAGACAACACCTAGCAGACAGACAGACAGAGAGAGAGAGACAGGTTACTGGCTGACACTGTACACAGCTGGAGCAGGGCGTCCAGGATACAAGACAACACCTAGCAGACAGACAGACAGACAGAGAGAGAGAGACAGGTTACTGGCTGACACTGTACACAGCTGGAGCAGGGGTCCAGGATACAAGACAACACCTAGCAGACAGACAGACAGAGAGAGAGAGACAGGTTACTGGCTGACACTGTACACAGCTGGAGCAGGGGGTCCAGGATACAAGACAACACCTAGCAGACAGACAGACAGACAGAGAGAGACAGGTTACTGGCTGACACTGTACACAGCTGGAGCAGGGGGTCCAGGATACAAGACAACACCTAGCAGACAGACAGACAGAGAGAGAGAGACAGGTTACTGGCTGACACTGTACACAGCTGGAGCAGGGGGTCCAGGATACAAGACAATACCTAGCAGACAGACAGACAGACAGAGAGAGAGAGAGAGAGACAGAGAGAAAGACAGACAGAGAGAAAGACAGACAGACAGACAGACAGACAGAGAGAAAGAAAGACAGACAGAGAGAAAGAAAGACAGACAGACAGACAGACAGACAGACAGACAGACAGACAGACAGACAGACAGACAGAGAGAAAGACAGACAGAGAGAAAGACAGACAGAGAGAAAGA